>NC_140579.1:1136239327-1136425829 GCF_964204655.1 Triturus cristatus
AAACTTTGAAAGACAAATCCAAACCTGCAATTCCAAAGACTCGACTGACAATCTATATGAGAATTACACAAGATATAACTCGGTATCCTGCGAATTCCAATAGAAATAGACTAGTGAATTATCAAAATGCCACACCCTTGCGACTGTCTAGGTCTGTGCATGATAATAACGTGAACTGAGGAAGCAATTTCAATTTCTACCATCATGTCTTTATTAGTAAGCATGACAAAACAGGCAGGCAAACTAGGATGAAAACTGTTTGGATTCTTCAGAACATTGATGCAGATGTTTGTTTGTTTATACTACAGAAATTATAAATTCAATGTTAAATACAAGATTTAATGCACACGTATTACAGACAAGTGCAAGCAACACCCTAAATGACACCGCATGTAGAATAAAAACAAACCATATCAGCAAGTACCTAATGACAGAATCTATACAAACTGTAGTTGGTAAAGCAAAAGTAAAGTGCAAATACTTCCAAAGTGCATAATAAAGCAATCACCAGTCCAGCAATATACAAAAATCAAGCATGTTTTGTAAAACAATCCAACTTTCTTTTATCAAGGTGAAAATACTTTCAAAGTGCATGATAAAAACAAGGCCAGCAGTATGCAAAAATGAAGCCAGGTTAGTCAAGCAATTCTCTGGTGTGTACATAAAGGCACATATATATCAAAGCAACTGGTAAACAATTACAACTTCAACACCATACAATAATCAAACTGGTTTAGACTAACAATTCACTTTTTGATGGCTCAAATATTTCAAAGTGACTGGCAAAACAGTAACAAGTACAGCAGGAAGCAGCATGCAAAAATCAAACCACTTTAGTCAACAAATGCCCTTTTGGTTTGTGTACGAAGGTGCGAATATTTCAAAGTGACTGGTAAATCAATAACCAGTACAGCAAGCAGAAGCATACCTAAATCAAACCTATTCAGTAAAACTAATTCCCCTTTTGTTTGTGCATGAAGGCATAAATATTTCAAAGTGCCTGATAAAGCAATACAATTTAGCAGCATAAACATCAAACCCATCCAGTCAAACAATGCCCCTTTTATTTGTGTATAAAGGTGCCGGAGCCCATTTTGCCCATGCCTTAAAACGTCTCTGGATGGCATCTGCCTTTAATGGTTGCAACAATCTCCCATCCAGTAATGGCAGTTAAAGAGGCAGCAATTCTGATCTGGGGAAAGTAAAGGAGGCCCTGGCAAGAGGTGATCCCAAGGATATGGCTCGACAAACCTGATATGTGGCAGAGCACTTAGAATCAGGCCTAGGCCCTGGCATGGAACAGGAGCTGAGAATTTACTGCTTGTGAAAGGAAGTGTGAGGGAAGATAGCAGCCCATCACAAAATGGTGGGCATGTAAATGGAAGTAACAGGGTGGCCAGAGACAGTCCTGCAGGCAAAGGGGCACTAAAACCTACGCACCTAAATAATTTGAAAAGATGTCTTTCAGCCCCGCGAAAAAGCAAAGGCATGTACATTTTAGTTAGAAGCATCCAAATTTGCTCAAGCGGCAAATGATTTCAAACAAATAGTAGATAGTTGTAAGCTTGCTTTTAAAATATGTGCACACATCTTTTTTCCAATACACTCCACTCCCATATACTCCGTCTGAGCAAGTCTATATTGAAGTGTTTTAGGATGTTCAGAATAAAGCTGGAGATAACGTGGTTAGTTGTTAAAGGGAAAAGTAAGATTCCGATCACCTTCCTTTCTCTTTTGCCGATGAATGCAATAGAATTTTAGAAGGGAGTAAAGCATACTATATTAAGGGGTTGGTTATGCAGAGTGATGGACACATCCTTTTTTTCCACAGGGAGGTTATTGTGAAGATGAATCCCTGATCTTCAAAAATGGAGATGAATATTGCACATTCGGTGAACAATTAACATCAATACTGGGAGGAGTAAGAGACTTATGTGCCATCACATTATAAACACTGTGGTCTACAAAAAATATACATTTTCGAACAACTCGTTATTTTCAACATGGTTGACAATTCTGTATTAGCATAGCGGTGTGCTTAAAAAAAATCAAAGTCCATATTCAACTCCGTGAGCTCATGGTTCAAAAAGCGGGAAGTACCATATAATGTCCAGAGATAGACATATCTATACTATGGAGATCAAATGGGTGTGGCACTGGAGGTGGCACACTTGTGCCCATTCACGGATTGGCTTTGCCCCTTGCTTCCCCAGTGGCAATCACCGACCTAAGCCTCAGATAACAAATCAGGGAAGTGAGAATGAAAGTCCTGAGTTGGCTGGGGGATTGAAACCAGAGGCGCAACCAGACCCGAACTTCAGGGGTGGCTACCACTCCCAGCCAGGGCAGGCCCTAGCACTGGTCGCACATGGTGCAAGTCTTTTTGGTGCCCCCTCCTCGATTTCCTCCTTTTCCATGAATTCCCTCACTACCACTCACCAACAATGCACCTCATCTCTCTATAGCACCTTTCTGACAAACATTTCATTTTTTTATAGCACTACTCACACTCAGTTCTGTGATCTGCATGGTACACATTCTTTGTAGCAGGCACATTAACTCTCTGCGCTTTGTGGGTGGCAGGAGTGCCCATGCGAGTGCAGTGAGCGATGCAACAGTGTGAGTAGGGTAAGAGGCGTGACTGCAGGGTGAGTGAGTTGACCATATGAATTTGGGTGCGTATGTAACTGCAGAGTGGGACAAAAGAATGCATGGTTAGTGATGGGGTTGTTTGAGTGAGATTGCAGATTGAGCAGTGAGGGAGACAGGTGAGTGAAGGGTGAGTAGTGTGCTTGTGTGACTGCAGGTTGAGGTACAGGGTGAACAGCGCAATTGCAGAGTGATCACTGAGTGCAGGGCGAGTGAGTGATTGGTATGAGTGCATGGTGATCAGTGTGAGTGCATTGTGATCGCTGTGAGTGCAGGGTGAGCGTAAAAGTGAAGGGCAAGAATGAGGAGTGAGTTGTCTGAATGCAGGGTGCATTCCCAGACACTTGAAGTAACTCAGCATGTTATCGACGGTGGCGTAGGGTTTCAGATATAAGTTTAACTGTTGCTATTATGGCATTAATAGGGATCGCAGGTGTAGGAAATAATGTGCTCATCCTGCAACAAACATCCAGTCTTATGATTAGGGTTGCCAGCTCATTATTTTGATGTCCCAGACTGACTTATCTGTGCATACTTCGAACAGCAAATATAAATAGAAAGCACTATTAATTGTGTTCTAGAGCTGCCTGAATGATCCATGACTGATAATTAAAGGGAACAAAGACCGAAAAGTCACATTACAAATGAATACGTTTTTTATTTATAACCAGGGCACAAGTCGTAAACCAACATTTACAATGCAATAGGTCTCGCAACTGCGAGTTTTGGAGCTTTTGGCTTCGTAAATGGCAATGCCTTTTGCCATTGTTATTTACAATACCAAAAGCAACACCTATTGCTTTGTATAGCGCGGTGTCTGTGAAGACGGCTTCGTGCTCATTAAAGTAAAAAAAAAAGAAAAACAAGTATTCTTTGATGCACAGCTATTTGCTGTAACACTTTTTATGTAAGAGCAACTCCTTCAACCTGCACAGTCTATGGTGTTATACAGGCAAATAAAAAACAATAACATCAGAAAAAATGCCAATTCTATACTTTCAACCACACAGCCTGCACTGTGTAGCATGCTACCCATGTAGGGAAGTATTTTATTGCCCCATATAAGGGTAGTAAGCGCTATTTAAATGCTGCAATACAACATGATTCAACCACCTACGTGTGAAACGCAGCAGCCACTGCCCACGTGTGAACTGACAGTAGTGGCAACTCCGATTTAAGGAAAGCATATATATATATTCGACGTACAAGACAGACAGAACCCCTCAGTGAGCAGGACGCAGTGACTGAACTTAACAATGACAGCGGAAAACACAAGCAGCTTTGGATGTGAACGAACAGCACTGACAACCCGAGTGTGAGGAGACAGTAGAGGTAGTCGTTGACAGCCCTAGGGTGTGAAGTCGGTAAAAAGAGGCCATGAGTGCAAGTAGTAAGCGTCCAGTTTCCATTTTGTGGGTAGAACAGTAACGGTGGTGAGAGCAGAGTAGACACCCTTGAAAGAACTGAGACCGCACCATGTAGTGACGGCACCTTCTTGAGTGCGTGCGCAGAGCACCAAGAGACTCCCAGCACAGAGAAAAAACACAACTTCTAGTGAGAGCAGTGACTGGTGGCAGCCCATGCAGTGACATCTGAGTGACAAAGTTGCGACGACCCCTGTGATATGACAGTCAGGCTGACAACTGCACTCTACGTGATCACTGACACTGTTTCCAGTCATTACGTTTTCACCCTCAAATCACAGCTATCAAGTGTTCACATCTCATTTCTTCAATTGAAGCAAATCCGGACTACAACACCCAGAATGCATCACGGTGTCTTGAAAGCAAAGGAATGTAAACAGTGATCACCAGGACATGGAGTGAGGTGGACAACCTAATGACAGCAGCGCGCGCCTACAGTGACTGAGCAAAGGACCGACAGCCCCGGGGTCTGAATAGATATAGGCGTATATATTGATGGTGCAGCAGGTGCAGTGACACCAGGGCCAGAGTCGGGAGCAGGAGGTGCAGTGACACTGAGGACCATGGGTGTGACGGCTCCAATTTATCCCCATTAAAGTGTGTTTTTAACTACCAAATCAGAGGATGGGACCCAATTCCCTTACTTGCTTTAGGGCCCCTGGCACTCTAGGTGTGCCACTGAATGAGTACCCCCTGAGTGAGAGCACGCAGCTGATAAACTCACGTTGTTGTTGAGCCAGGCACACGCAGAGGGCCAGTTGGAAGGCCAGGACGTGCCTGAGGATGCACTTCATGGCGTGGTTGAAGTGATAGGGAAAAGGCCTGCACACAGACCCTGGAGGAACTGTGGAGAGAGACCTTGTGAGAAGTTGGCCTGGCATATGCTGGTCACTAGTTATAGTGGCCACCTTGCACCAGTCCAATTCGACTCTTAAGGTGATAGGTTTAAAAGACAACCTTTAAAGAAAGCTATCCTAGTGGTAGCTGTGGAGAGCAGCCTTCAGGCTAAGTCTTGAAGGAGTGTTAAGCTTATTGTTTTACCATAGATAACCTCTTGAATGACCAAATGAAAGAGTAGTCCACACAGGTGTGTGTGTATGTATGTATGTGTATATGTATATATATATATATATATATTTATTCTAAACAGAATCCCACAAGTCTCTTTATGAGGCTAGAGGTAAAGTTACAATTCAAACAAGCATTTATAGATACAATAAATAGCACTGGAATAACAGGGCCCCAGGGGGGGACCAAACCATATATTAAAAAAGTGGTATAAGAACCACGACCATTCTACAGACAATGCCTAGGGCATTTAGGATCGCTGGCCCCTTGAGAATCCACCCCAAGTGATGAGGAAGGGGACCCACGGGAGGCGCGTGCAGTGGAAATAGCTGCTATCGGGATCTCTATTAAAGCCTATGGAGAATGTCACGGTTTGATTTAAAAAGATTAAAGACACTTTAGCAGGAGTTAAAAGTTAAAAACGTAGAGTTAAGCTTTTGAGGAGCCCACTACCACGGGAGTACCGAGGTACCACTGTTACCTGCCCCAGGGAAGCCGGGTGCATAGGCCGTTTTCGATGTCGGGTCGCGGTCTGATTTTCAATGGGAAAATGTACAAAACTGTTGCTAGCCAAAAGCGTCGATGATGCAGTGAAGTTTGAAGTTGTAGATCTTGTAGAGAAGAACCTGAAAGCAGAGGGGACAGAGTCTGGGTCACGGCACAGTGACCAGGGAACTCAAGGAAAAGAGCCCTTCAATGTCAGGTGCTTCAAGTGGAAAAGGCGTAGCTTGGATCTACAGCCACGGGCTCCGGGAGGCTTCAAGGCAGGCCAGCTTCTGGAGGGCGACTGTCCCACGAAGGATGAGGGTCGCTGTGGTGTTAGTGTCTTAATTGGATCCACTAAGCCTTGGCAACCGCAACCCCCGCAAGATGAACAAATCAGCTACTGGTGTAGACCCACGAGGTCTGAGAGAGGTCTCCTTCGAGAAGACTGTAGAGCAGGCCTGGAGCAACCAGGGGAACTCTTAAAAGTAAGGATTGTCCTACGCTAGGGCCCACAAGTCGAGAGACAAGGGACCGCGGAAGGCAGCAATTTGGAGTGCGTAAAAGGGTGCCCACGGGCAAACGGAGTGAGCTAGGGCGCTGATCTTTGGCACAGTTGCTGCTGAGAGGTTGGCTCAATATTGGGCCAAAGCACAACTTCCCCACTGGTCAGGGTCGTGTGCTACGCAAGAGGTGGCCGGTGTCCTGGGGTATTGAGGGTCTCGGCACCCACGCGGTCCATGGTGCTCAGACTTGCTGGCCTCGATCACTGGCCTCTGGGATGCTAGGAAACCCACCTCAAGGTTGAGAGGAGTCGTCGATGTCCGAAGGCGCAGCGAAGTTCCAACCGGGTCACATACAGTGTTTCAGGTGCCTGCCAAGCAGGGGGGTAACTCCTTTACCCCAAGGGAGATTTCTTCAGTCAGCTGGGCAGCAGCTCGTCGAAGGTCAAGTCTGTGAAGTCCCAAGATTCATCTGATTCTCCGGGGACACTTTATTCACCTTTATCCACAAGATTAGGGGATTGTCCAGATCAGTGTCCACCAATGGGAGTTGAGGCGGGAAAGGGTGGCTGCACCCTCTCCCCTTTGTGTTTTTCCCGCCTGGGCGAGGGGCAGGATGCCCCTGAACCGGTTCCAGGCGGTGAATGTAGGCGCTGTAGCAGCCTACGTGCAACTCTGAAAGGCATCCTATGGTGCACCCACCCAGTTCCAATCCACATGGCCTGTCTGGGAAGGTGCTGGCACCTCCCTGCAACAGGATCCCTATTGTCCAGCTGCCGAGGCTGGGGTTTTGCCCAGCAACAGGCAGCCAGAGTCGTGTGGGTGGCGAGTAGCATCCATTTTGTGATACGTGTGCACTTTTAAATTGGTGTCTAAATTCTGCCGCTTTTCCCATATCGCCCCTCTAGCAGGGGGGAATCATGCCCTCATGCCCATGGCTGGACTGGGGGTATGATTCCTACATGTTTGACACCAAACACGATATGGTTCTGTGTAGCCATTCTCAAGTTATCACGCTATCGCGATATACTTATAATGCGGTTAAGAGTATATGGTATGGCTACACTACAAACAACCCAGCAATGATTTTTACGAGGGTTGCAGAGGGGCCCTACTCAGGTAGGGGTCCCCCCTCACACATATCCCAGCACCCTGCCTTGTAGGCAAGGCCTGCTTGAGGGGTGACCAATGAGAATACATGTTTAGTACATAGGTGGGATACAGGGTACCTGTATCCCTGTAAGGGGGTGCAAGCACCACCTTACCCAGACTACAGTAGTGGTCTGGTGGTGTCATTTGGTATGGCTGTCCCAGGGTGGCACAATAAGTGCTGCAGCCCCTGGTAGGCCTTTGAGAGACCCATGCCCTGGGTACCTAGGGTACCATCTACAAGGGTCTGGTAGGGTGTCCTCAGTATCCAATTGGAATGTACCTAGGGTACTCACATCAGTTTTAGGGAGGAAGCAGATAGGCTGGGGTCCTGGATAGCAGGATCCCAGCCAGACTAGTCAAAAACCATCCAAATACCAGGCAAAAAGTTGGGGGAAACCATTAGTCAGATTCCACCTTCCTACAGACCTGCACTGCACACACAGCCTTGAAGGCACCGCGGTGGGCTTTTCAAAAGTGCAAAAGGGTCAGGCAGTGGAAACAACTCGGAAAAGCTGGATTGCACTGTGACCAGCAGGATGTTGCTATCGCATTGTTCCTTACACACTCTTGCACTTACACAGCGACTCTATGGACATGTTTGGGGACTCGCTGCGGAGGGTGGAGCATGGTGTGTTGCTGGATTCTTGACATACTTTAGGTGCGCTGCTTGCGGAACATCTAGTGAAGGGGCATTCATTCAGCAAAGCCAGTAGCCATGGGCTGTGTATGTGGTGATCCTGACACACTCTCTCTGACTGACATTCAGGGCAATAGGAGACGGGCTGTAATCCTGCTTTGTGAAATGTGAGGGTGTTGCACTTTGGCATCTGTATAACTCTCGACTTGCGTGGGCTCCAGCGTTACCTGCTGTGTTGTTGTGCCGAGACGCGCAGCCTGGCGCATGAACAGTGAGGCAGGGTCACTAACAGCGCACTCGAGCTGTCACGCTGACGGTAATTGTAGCGCTACTGAGGGTGCGGGATCCTGACCTATGTGCGAGGCATAAGAGTTTAGTGCTCCAGGCCTGCTGCAGCTGTGTGTGCACGGGGACAGCAGGGTGAGGAAAGGACAAGCAGGGGCCAAAGGTGAAGGTTAAGTGCAGTCATGGCAAGCAGCTTGTACAGGCCGCGGGCACTTACCAGCTTGAGTGACAGCCTCAATGTGGCACACTAGTCGCGGCCGGCATGACGAGCGGGTGGGAGGGGGTCACGCGGCTTCTGGATAGCGCAGTGGACATTAAAGCAGCTCCAGCGCTCAGACAGTGACGTAGCTGGAGGAGGGTGGAGGGGGGAGGTCTTCCTCGGGCATGACTTTTTTGAGAGCGGCAGAGGATAAGGAAGAAGTCAAACGAGTTCCAACGCGTCGCTGACGCAACGATAAAACACAGACACTTACGAGAAATGCTCGTTCTAACTAGCTGCTGGTATTCCGTGCTGCTGCAGATGATACAGTGCCTGGGCAGGAGGGAGCGCGGCGTCTGTTGCTAACTTTTCACTTGAGGATCCTGAGCCTTGCCCCCCATCCGTGCTCCTTGCAGCTCCCCTGCTGCACACACACCGCACTGCTCTGGCTGGAGTTGCCTATGGATAGTACCGTGGCTGCTTTTAAAAAAAACAAAGGAGCACGTGCTTGGCTTTCCTAAAAGGGACGTCATGCAGTTAAAGCAATGCACACGTTGGAAAGACTCCCAAAAATGCAGGAGTCCTACTAAAAGAAGCACTTTAACACATGAAGAGCGTTCTCAGAGCGCCCAATCACAGAGCCCGACTGGCGCATGCTCCTTCACGGCTCTCGTGAAGACATTTCTTATCAGCTTGTTAAATAAATAAGCAGATCAGAAATGTCTTCACGACCGATGCAAACCAGGCGAGCCAGTCCGGCTCTGGGAGAAAGGGTGTCCACAGAAAACCCTCATTTCCAGTGGCAGGTCACTGTTTAGAATAAACGGTGATGCCGGCCAATGGAAATGAGGGGCGGGGCTTGAAGCCCTCTTCTGAAAGTCCTCTCTTACAAAATCTCTTGCTGAGGCGGACAGGGCTTTGCCCTGCCACGCGAGACCTAAAAAAAAGCAGAAGTGGGGGGGACTAACCTGTTTAATCAGTATGCAAGTGACATCATGGCGTGTGACACCACGGGTCATGACTGCACAGGACCGTGACAGCACAGGAAGTGGCATCATAAGAAGTGACATAAGATCTTAAGCCCTCACATATGTGTTTAACATGTCTATCATGAGTACATTAAAGCAAATTTCCAGTATACAAGGAATCCCTCCTGATTTAGGCAGAAGATTTGCACTTTTGTAAGCTACACATAGAACAGTGTTGCCTTTTGTCAGCGTAAACTTATTCTACCCATAGTGCTTTACAAGAAAAAATAGTGAGATTTAAATTATTACAACGCCTCCTCAGGGGTAGTTGGGACTATATAAATGCTATTTATTTTATGTAAATACTGGGAAAGACCAACACATCTGACATTCTTACAGTGCATGCATATCTCCTAAACAGAACCTGAAAAAAGTGAAAAGCTGCCCCTTTTAAGTATGTGTGAAGTGCTAACAAGGTGTGAGCCTTTGTTTCCCCTCTGCTGAATTGGCCTTTTGGTGTGAGACTCCTGACTGCTGCCAGCCAGGAGACTCCAACAAAGGGAGGCCTGTTGACCCCTCAGATTGGACCGTCATTATGGTCCCAGCAGGAGTCTGAATTAAGAAAGCCGCGTCCCGCCTGCACGTTTTTGCGATCGTAAACTGGAAACAACGTGCAGGTGCTGCAGAATCTGTCCCGGTCTGTGTTTGCAAATTACACTGGGACACATTCCGCATATTTTTCAGTGGGGTCCAGCTACTTGGCAGGGTGGAAGCCGTCCACCCTGTGAAAATAGTGGGTGGACGCGGCGCATAGTAAGTGTGCTTGCAGTTTTGTCAGCACATCCAGGTGCTGTCTCTGAAGCCCCAATACCGTGCCTGATAGATGGCCTGCAGCTGAGGTTTCTTGTATGTTCTTATCAAGAGCCCAGCTGCAGAAATAAGCCATTAATCGTTGTCAGCAAGGCTTTGTGTGGGACGGAAATAAAAATCAGCTTCTGGAGGGATTGATGTAAAAGGTACATGTCTGGATTTTCACGCGAGATAAAAATGCCTCTCTGTGAAACCTTTTCACTCAATCGCAACCTCCATAAATATTTTGGAGAACGGAAAAATACTTTAATCTTTTTTTTTTCTTCAAATTACAAATACTATCTTCGTTGCTGTTATTAGGTGCCTTTATCGCATCTCCCCCCCCTCCCCCCTTACTGTCGACCAAGGCATGAACGAAAGGTTTGTTATTGCCAGTTATGAGCGCCTTCCCTACGTTGGCAGTTTAGATAAATGGCAGGGTACTAGAAAGCAACGAGGCTGTAGGTAGCTTCAGCTTTCCGTACTTTGTGCACCCCTAGCACAGTGTTCGTACACAGTTGCAATATTGTCAAGGCACTATAATTATGTGATTCTGCCAAGTTTTCCGCATAAGTATCGAATCACTACAGTTGCCATATAGTCACCATCTGTTCGGTAATTTACAGATTGAAAAAAATCGTATCGCAAACCGATCAAAAAATAAAATAAAAAGTGCCACGCGTGGTACTTCCTAGCAGCAAATGATTGGTACTAATGAGGCATAACGTTTGCCCAGACAATATTAATGTGTGCTAAAATGACAAAAACCGCACACAAAAAAAAATACTGCCACATTACGCCTATTATTTTGATGCACAAGTTAGTCATGCTAATTTGATTCTCCACTGCGGAATAATTCCTTGGGCCCTGAATGTAGAACTCACACTGCATCATTTTACTGCTTAGGGGGGAAGACATCAGAACACTTAGCACTTCAGCATCCGTGAGAATATTGATGCATGCTTTATGTTAATGTGAAAGCAGCTCCGATGCCAGCAAACTCCCACTGGAAACAAGTCCGACTACATCAAGCCTCGTGCCCCAAGTGGGGGTTACCTAGTTTAGCAGAGAGGTTGTGATTCACCAGGAGCGCGGGACCGCGTACATCCAAGCTGCCACTCAGGGGCTAGCAATAAGTAAATTATGGCTGGCCGGCCGGCGGCCGCACAGTCCCTCTGTTGTCTCGGGGATGCTTCACAGCCTCACGCGAACTTTTAATTGCGTGATGCGCATGACAATGGTTACGCGGAGACGTGCGCGCCGCGCACCATTCAATTTATTAAAGAGGCCACAGCAAGATATTTACGGCCAGGGGCGTAGGAGACACTAAATTTCTGGGGGGGACAGGGACAACCTTGTGGACTTTCCAGTGACCCTATACAAATCGCCCATTGTGTGAGACCGTACGCGCGTTAAATGTATACAATGGCATAGTTATGAAGTGAAATATTAAGAAAGGCAGGCAAGTAGTCAGTCTGCAAGTATGCTTTATTTTTATTTACATTCACAATAAAGACCAAATGGGAAATAAATATGTATATGAATCTTGCATCTTCATGCACCAAGAAAATAAAGGTGGGACGAAAAAAGGAATAATAAACTAAATGCTCTTAGCGACATTCCTACATCTCAAAATGCAATTGAACTAATTAGAAATAGTTTTTCTTGCTGCAGGAATCTGTAATAAAATTATGAACTTAATTTTGAAAAGCCAAACAATTTATTGCGCCGTTCAGTGCAGAGGACAAATTCTTTCGCTATTGTATGTAGGTCAACTGAGTCCATCATCTCTTTATGTATGTTGCATATGGCAACATGATTCAGTCTTTTTTAAGACATAGTTGATCTTAACCAAGTTTTCAATCGGCGGAGGCCACTGAAACTTCTCTCAGCCTCACAAGACGATACTGGTATAACTAAAAGAATCTGTAATAGCTTCTCAACCTGTGAAAAGAAAGCTCTCTCTCTTGGAAGCATTTTTCGGAGAATGTCTGCCAGTTCTGGGACTGAAGAGTACTTGAACATGCTTGATAACATAGTCAATTGAGCAGAGAGCAGCAAAGGGTCCGTTTCTTTGTACTGATCAAGAGAGTCAATGCCATTGCCTGTTAAAAGCACTTGTTCAAGTTTTTCATATGTTTGGATGCCTTCCTGGTCAAAACGCTGAGTGAGATGAAGAGAAACAGTATCTAAAAGTTCGAAATACTGAGGGCGATAGTAGTCCCTAACGGCTGCAGGATGAAAAGTTTCTGCTGCTCCATCATCTATCCGTTTAGGGATTCGGCGCAGTCGTGGTACTTCAATGGCATTAAGATGGTACTTAGCAATCATGTGGTTATTGTCATCAAGCAGACTGTCAAACGACTCTTCACTACGGAGCTTTAGTATTGCACTTTTTGCTACATTAACAGCAGCTAGTAGCCCTGATATAGTTTGCTGGCGTCCTTGTAAGGCAATATTCAAACATTCCAGAAGCTGCAGTACTTGGAGAGCAATCTGAAGACCTAGGACAGTTGTTCCTCTCTGAAACTATGCCAGCATACCACGAGCACGAGCAGACACATCACCACTGGACTTGGATGTTGATAAGTGTTCTAGGGTTTCCAGAATAGGTTCATAACTATCCATTACTTTTTTTACAGCTTTTACAGGGACCGTCCAACGTGTTGGACACAGAGGCTTTATTTTTAACACATTTGCAGGGCCTTCTACACTGTGTTGGATGAGGTCTGAGAATATTGTACGGCATGTCATAGATTGCCCAAACAGATTACCAAATTCGTGGACATAAAGTAGTGCATCTTCCATTATGGAACATTTTATGTGCTGCAGCCTGCATCACCAGATTTGTACAATGTGCTCCACAATGGACATAAAGAGCAAGTGGCTGTTCTTGGCGTATTAATGCTTGCGCACCATGGTATTTCCCTGCCATATTTGCTGCACCATCATATGTTTGTGCTCTCAACTTTGACAGAGAAAGACCATGACGGCATAAAACATCTTTGACAATTGTAGCAATTGCAGTACCAGTGGTATTATCAGCCTGATACAGTCCAATGAAATCCTCATGAGGATACAGATCTCGGTCAATGTAACGAATACAAAAGCTTTCTTGTTCCTGACCAGATATATCCTGTGTGCCATCAACAATTACTGCATATGGATTGTCACCAATATTTTTACGGATTCGATGCAAAATTGCACGGGACAATAATTGAAGAACTTCATTTTGGATGTCTGGGCTGAGATATTCTGCTCGATTTGCTGTAATCCACAGTTTTAAAGATGGTACATCTTCTGCTCGTGCACTAAGAAATTGACGGAAATTCCCACTGCTGTCATCATGACCTCGGAGTGCAAGGCCTTGTTTTGCCAGAAGAGCTATGGTATGAATGATTTTGTTAAGACAAAGCCAGGCTTCTTTATGTTGTTGTTGGACTTGCTGTGATAACTGTTGATTGATTGATTGACTGGCCTCCTCTATACTGTACAAGTTGACTCACAGCATATGAATGAGCAGAACTGTTCTGGTGCTTTTTGAACCTTTCAATTGCCTTCTTCCAGTTGGTGTAACCTGTGCTGCAAAATGCCTCCTCTGTGTTCTTGGAAAGCTCAGTTAATTTCAGTGACTTAGCCTTTGCACAGTGAAAGCATAGTACTCCTGCCACTCTACTGCTGTAATGAAGCCAGGGGAAATCCTGGAACCATCTTCCTTGAAAATGTAGAATGCGCTTTTTCTTCATATGGGACTGTGTTACAATGATTTGAACTGGCAATGTGCTCTCGTGCGGTTGGTTTGGTGCCACTGTGCTTACAAATGTTTCCTCTGTATCCTGAAGACTAGTTGTTGATGCATAAGAACTGCTGCTTGATTCGTCTGAGGCAGTGACAACTCCACAAAATGTTCCTGGGAGCGGTGTGCAATCACTTAAAATTTCTAAAGCTGTGGCCCCAACTCCATATTGAATTGCAGATTGCAGTTCTGACATATCATCACTATGAATCGTGTTAATTTCTGAGTTGTCTGAATATAGGTTCACTTCACTTGGCTGTTTCTTGGCAAAGAATTTCCGGATGTCCATTCTAAGAAAAAAGGAACAAATAAGTTTGTAGCAGTTGCAATGTGGGGACATACAGAATATTTAACTGCAGTTCAAAAGTTGCAAACAGTCTTTTGTGTGCACTCCCCCCATGTAATCAGCACAGGGAGTGTTGGGGGCAAAACCTACCTCCAGTATAAGGATCCTCTTCCAATGTAGTGCGACAGTGAGGGGAAATTATGCATGTGCACAGGCTTCCCAGTTGTTTTATAACACCTTTACGTTTCCACAGCAAGAAGAGCATTCTAGTCAGCATCTTACCTGACTAAAGTGTTACAGCAATACATAAGACACTGCAGTATATGTTTTATGGTGGCAAAGGAACCTACCTGAAAATTTTATTTTAGCTGAAGATGACAGGCAATGTGGGCAAGCAGGTTTTCAAAAGCGAAGTATTGTTGTACTTGTAGCAAAAAGAATCTGTTGGGGAAAATTATAATACATTGTAAGGCTTTTGGTCTGAGTAATACAAGTACTGTACTACAGAATTGTTCAGAACATAGCATAGAAAGAGAAAATGCACAAATAATGTGATGCTGAGAAAGGGAGTACATTACCACAATCTGACAAAAAGTATCCAAACAGATTGGCCAAGAAACCATTATTTTTTTACGCTAGACAATAGTATAGTGCACTTACTTATTAGCAGTAGTAGTGGCAGCCGTAGCCCTCTGTTGCGATTTTCTTGATCCACTCACTGGCTGTGAGTTGCTGGTCGGACTGACTACTGGATTCCGACGGCTGATAGTGCTGCGTTTCCTTCTGCCCTGGGACTCTGGAGACTTACCAACAGGCAATGGTTCAGGTGAGCCGGAGCTCAGTCTGTGGACTTGGAGGAGGTTCTGGCTACTCAAATGCGGTACTAAGATGACCCCACTCAGTTGCTAAATAGTGACAAGTACAAAGAAATCAAACTGAGGGACTTGAGACAAAATCTTCACTAGCAGTATCCTGAGCCAAGATACCAGCAGGTGTAAAACTCCACATAGTCTTAAGAGCAATAGAGAATTGTGAAACACAGAACTAGGAGAGAGTGTGAGTGTGTGTGAGATGCACGAAGGCTCAAACATGGTGCAGGTAACCTCTAGCCTCTATTCCACCAGTACTCTGCCATTGCCTGCCCTTGCTTTAAAAATATGTAAAGGAGTGAGTACCAAATTGCCAGTTCCCAGACTTTAAAAATCAAATAAAAAATAGTGCAAATACTATGTTCATTGTTTGTACGATAGGTGTGACCCCCTGCAGGTGGAAATTTTACACATTGAAGAAACACCGCTTTAAAGAACACTACTTCACAAAGCATTAATAGCCCATAAACCAGCTAACTCTAACACCACTGGTTGCCTTTCAGCTGCACTATGTAAGGCTAGGTTTCAAAGTCCACGCCTACAGTAGAAAACATAAAACTACAAGTACCACAATGCAAAGGGCTGCTGGCTAAAGAGCCACAAGTGGCTGGTGACCTCATCTATACTTTTTGTCCACTTGGAGCTTTAAAATGTAAAGTCACTATGCTGAAAATCTAATTTGCACAGTCTTCAAAAGCATAATTTTTCCTGAAATCCCACTTGTGTCCCTAATTCAAGATGACCCACAGCTGTCGCATACAAACACCTGCACCTTACCATTACCCTATTAGTGCAAAGTGCACTGAAGTGGTCTTGGGTTGTATTATTATTTCCTAAAAGTTGATGAAATTAAACGGGGCTTTCCCTCACCCAACATGGATATGTTGCATCTTAACCCCTTGTCAGGGCCGTTTCTAGGTTTTTTGCCGCCCTAGGCAAGAATTAAAAAAATGCCGCCCCCTCCCTTTTACTACCATAACTCTCTCCCCCTGTCATTCAGGCTAAAAGAATGAATGCTTTAGATATTCCCAAACTCATATTTTTTGTCGCCCTCCCCCTTTTGCCACCCTAGGCGGCCGCCTAGTCTTGCCTAATGGTAGAAACGGCCCTGCCCCTTGTTGAAATGTTAGTAGAAACATGACATCAGAAAAAAAAGCATCCACTAATCGAGTTAGATTGATTTTCCCAATCTGTACTGTAAAGAAAACTGTTCTAGTATTACCAGGAGTCGAAACAGTAATGAGGAACAGTGCTTGCTATTACTGCTTCAGCTGTCCGTAATCCCAGGAACTTCTCTGGTAACCTACTAATCTGTTGGAGAACCCATGGCAATGACTGGCGGAAACACCATTACCTTGTGAAAGACCAGAACTAGATCTAAATATAAAGAGAGGGGCTGCCTGTACTATTACTTTTTGTACTGCACCAGTTTACATAATTGTTGGGAGAATTAGTTTTGAGTATCTTTGTACTGAGAACAATTACCTGATTTAAAATTCACATTCTCGTGATGTAAAATATTTACTCCCCATATAACAATTCACCTTAAAATCTCATTTATATTACTTAGTGACAGGGAAGCTAAGTAAAACGTTTAAAAACACGGTTCCTTTCCGCTAAAATTCACAACTATGCAACATGAGTTGCTGGGCCTAGTTTCGTCCAAACATTGTACGTTTTCCTGGTACATTTTTAAGTACATAAAACTAAGGTAAATGAATGCCTGGGCTATTCAAGTACAGGTAGTGGTTGCACAAAACAAACATTTACTAAGATCAGAATTATAAAATTTGCAGCATCGCTCACTGCACCCACACAATTTTCCCCAGGTAAATTTGGGAACCTGCTACCTGTGAATATAATGGGGGAAAACAACTCCCAATAAATACAGAGGCACAATGAACTAGGCGCCGAAAGCACAACATTCTGCAGGTAATTAATTACCAACTTTTACGAGACAAATCTCATTAGCTGTTAGTTACGAGCCAAGTTAAGTAAATAAATAGAAACTCACTCCCATCTGACCCATTCATACGCAGGCCCTAAATGGGCTCTTTGATAACCACTATTGTTTGATATTTTGAAAGAGCTTCAACAACTACACACAAAAAAAAGTCCTGAATATTTTTGTCTAATCTTTCTGGAGAACGAGATACTAACGAAGATTAAAAAAACTAAAGTACGTAATTCCTAGCTGCTGAATGGGCAAACAAATTGAATCAGTGCCTTAGAAACAAAGCTGAAAGGGAAATGCAGGGAGAACCCGAACAGGAGGGGGGGAGCCGTCCTGTAATCCCTCCCCGTGCACCAGCAGGGCAAACAAAACAGCACTGCTTGCCACAGGCAGTGAAACCTAGCATCGCTCGTTGTCCAACCAGTGCTCGATGGAAAAAAGTTGCTCATGTGATTTCAGCCTGTATTTCCAAGGTCGCCACATACTCCCCAGATTATGCATGCGTTCGAGGGTGACGGTCTATACGGTCTTTCGACTACAGCACATTTCCACATTGTCATGCACGTTAGACTGCGAGACACTGCGCAAAAGTACCATATCTGAAAATGAAACAATTTGTGAAAAAAAGTCAGCTGAGATGTACCCGCCCATACACCTCCCCATGGCCCTTCCGCTGTGTACTGTGTATCGCAGGGCTGATGAAGCATGGTCTTTCTCTGCCCTTCTAGCGTCTGATAGGACAAGCAACTCACACAACAATCCGAGTAACAGACAGTGCTGTGAAACAGACACGGGGGCGAGGAGTCCGAGGACAGGTCAGGCCAGTCAGCAAATCAATCCGTGCACTGGCTACAGGCAGCAGAGGTGAGAAATAATTCCCGGAGCCTCAGGGGTGCTGCGCCACACAAAGAGTTCAAAAGGGCATAGGCAGGGGGGCGAGTGGCCTCTGACGTCACATTATGCTGTGACTATCGGATCATTGGCGGCTCACAGACCGGTAACGAGAGGCGCCAGGTCAAGTGCAGGGCCATTAGGTCACGCAGCTCCGCCCGCACTTTTTTTCGTGCGCTAATAATGGCCTGCTAATCTCCCTCTCAGGAGGGATAAGGGAAATGTGTTTGTCCCCCCCTCGTCCCCCCCACCCTTGTCCCCTGCGTCCCCCCCACTCCAAAATCTGGGGGGGATATGTCCCCCGCGTCCCCCACAGTTCCTACGCCCATGTTTATGGCGAGCGTAACTACGTGCTGGCTGCACGGCCGCGGAGGTGGCCCCTGGAGCGCGCTCCCCCCCCCCCCCCCCCCCCCCCCCGCCGAGGCCTGTGTTACACCCCTGGTCACTTGTGTTATTTAGGATATAAAGCAAACAAGGAGATGATGATGGGAGTGCTGAAACTTTTCAGACACTCGCCCCCAGTCACAGATCTGGGTTGAATCCATCATCCTGCTTTAGCTCACTACGCCACCCCAGTTCAGACCCAGCTATATGCAAATCAGTGTTGTCCCTGTGCCTCATGGGAACAGAACAGCTAAGCCATGTCTTCCCAGGACCGGAAACCACCATCCTGGGGCATGTTTCGGTGTAACACCCCTCATCAGCCAGGCTAGCTTGAATCCAATGGCAAAGTGAGCAAGGGACCCACTTCTGGAGTTGGATATATTCAACGATCTGAGGTTTAGCATCTGGAGGGAGGTATATGGGGTTTCTTTAGCAGATCTTAGCTTGGTGCTTTTAGATCTATTTAGGCCGCCCCCAGCATTTAAAGTTGGGAACGTTTATCTTAGAAGAAATCCAAACATGTCTGAATAAAATGCGGCTTAGCTTTAAAAGAGGGTTTTGCCTCCCAACATAAACTAAAGCCTTAAATAGAAAAATTCAACTTTTTAATATACATTTCCATAGCATATGGGTTCCTAGCTCTCCTTGCTTCAGGTATGTCTATAACCGCAAGCTTTTTTCTGGGTTGTCCAAGGACAAATCGTTGGTTAGTGGGCTCCAATTGCCACAATGGAAAACCTTTTACAGTTGCTGCCCCATTTTTAGGTCTCGCCTGAGCCAGTGCGCATGTGCTGCTCTGCAAAGCATTAAGTAAGGGCTTTTGAGCTCTGAACACGTGTCTTTTTTTAAAAACGCAGCACGCAAACCGTGCAAGGTGGGTGATTGTCCCCCCTTGTTTGTTCCATGGCCTAGGGTCTGCGGGAGTGAGCTTTAATCTCATCTGTTTCCAATTATCACGTTGGCGGTAATTGGAAACAGATGGTGCTCGCGTTTTTCTTTTTGGATAGGCATGGGGAGATTGTTGTGTTTTTTTGTCTGTCTCCTCTTCCCCAAAGAGATCCCTGTTTATTTATTATTAATAAGATCCGTGGTTTGCTACTAATTACAATTATTGAGCCGCTAATAATTATCATTGTTGAGCCGATGCTGAGGCTCGAACGCTGGTCCCCAGTCGGCAGCTCTAACCCCTGAACCACAACCTCTCCCTCTGAGGGCAGCATAGAAATGGGGCAACTGAGTGATTACGTGCTTTTTGTTATTCCCCATTTACTAACTTTTGTTACAATGGGGCACCCGCGCCAGTGCCGCCATTATAACAAAAGTAAACAAACAGAAGAAAAAAAACGTGCGGCCCCATTTTTTCCCCCCTATTTGTTTACTTTAGTTTCAATCGCGGTACTCGCGCTTTAGTTTGAAACATCTGAAGCTAAAGTGCAGGTGCCGCGATTGCTTCAAAAGTAAGGAAATAGAAAAAAATGCAAATTTTCTATTTCCTTACTTTTGAAGCAATTGTGGCACCCGCGCTTTAGCTTCAGATGTTTAAAGCTAACTCGCGAGTTCCGCGATCTCAATTATGATGGTGGGGTGCCTGGGCCCTCCAGCCCCCACGTATCAGCGGCCCTAGTTCCAAAGTAATTGCAGCTAAGAGCCACGCTTCAAGGAGCAATGATTAAAGAATGTCGCACAGTGACCCTCCTTTGTTATTATGCTGAGCACGCTGTTTACATTACATAAAGTCTCCACAGGCAGCTGGATCGGTATGTTTTTGTCTTCCACTGCTGCTATTACATACTACTGAACATGCTTCCAAATTTGTGTTTTTTAACTCTAACCTAGGATTGGCACTACTGTAATTCATTGTTTAACATATTCAGAAGCTCTCGCATCTTATTAAAAACTGCTTCACTTTGACCGTCGGTGGGTGCAGCTCTAGTGAATCGGTGCATCGTGGTGTGAGGTGCGCTTGTGAGTTCTCTATGCAGGGTGTGATCTAGTTTGACGTGCTGGTTTAGTGCGCCAGAAGTATGCCTCCAGGGCAGGAGACGCAAGGCGCTTTTGAACTTCGGCAGCACAATAGTAATGTGTGTGTCTGGTGGCTGTGCGCAATGAACTGAAAAACAGGTACTGGTGTGCTCGTGCAAAGTCTGCAACCCAGCAGCTTTATTCACTGGCTTGGAAGTGGTGCTGCAACGAAGTGATTGAAGAGGGCCAGTTGAGGCTGCAAGGTAGTAAATACACCACAGGAGCTAATGAGCTTTTCAAATACTTTCCGAACTCTGCGCTGTGCTAGTTGGCTTGCCCAGGCTGCTGCTTGCTTTCACTTCTGCATGTTTCAATTTGTGATTGAATAAAGATTCATGCTGCTTGTGTGCAATTAGTTACATTGTGTGCACTAGTGCACGTTCTGTCTCTAGGCACATGATGACCATGTTCGATATAAAGAAAGTTATAGCTGTCCATGTAAATTAAAAATGGGAGCAACAGCAGCCACGATAAGCAAGTTATATACATTATGGACTTTAATACTGTGAGAAAGTGGCTCTGTATATACTCTTCCCAAATAGGTACAGGGTGTACAGAGTCCACAGTCCCCAGAGGTTTGGCAGAGGCTAAAGTTTGATATAACCTTACTCTCTAAAGTGGTAGCTTGATCGAGCAGTAAGGCAGTATCAGAGGACAGTGTAAAGCATTTGTTGCACACACTCAGTCAGCAAATGGTCTCACACACTCAATAACTGAACTCTAGGCAAATGGCTTGTATATAAAAAAATATGCTTGTTTTATTTTAGAACCAACAATAGGTATTAAAATATACTTTCTCAGAATGAGATGCTTTATATAAATACTTTTTCAATATGCAATTGGCTTTTGTAGAAAGTTACAAGTGGTTGCAATAGGCAACACTATTTTAAACACAATAATGCATTGAGTTCAATGAAAGTTTCAAGTTATTTGCAATAGATTACTTTTAGGATTACTTTTGTAATTCCAGGACTGGATCCTAGATTCAGTCCTGGGACCGTAGTTAGAAACAAGTGGTAAAGGTCGACTTTGTTACTGTTCTGATTTTTAGACAATATTTTGCTATTTTAAAAGTTGACACCTAGAAAATATTTCATAGAAAACAGTCAATGATTCCCTATGGAAGACAATTCAAGTTGCAGGTATAGTATGTTCTCGTTACTTTTGTAATCCAGTACTGGGTGCCTAGACTCAGTACTGGGACCTTTATCCAAAACAGGTAAGTAATTACGTTTTCACAATTTATACGATTTTTAAAGAATATTTAAAGTTTGCAGAAATCGACACTTAGAAGAAATTTCACAGTCAATGGTTTCCTATGGAAGAAAATTGGGTTACTGGTAAGTACGGTTGTGAATATTTTTCAGAGTTGGTGCTGGGTACCAAGATCCAACACTGTGAGCTCACCTAATAGCAGGTGAGTATTTTCGTTTTCGTTACTCGGCTGATTTTTGGTGAATATTTTAGGTTTTGAAAAGTCCACACTTAAAAGAAATTTCAGGAAAAACCAGTCAATGTTACCCTATGGAGGAAATTGAGTTATCGGCTTTACGGTAAGTACTCGACTGGCAGAGTTAAGGTTCTAGGCATAGACTCGGGGGTCTTTCAGGGTCAGGTAGGTACAGTTGTTGGCGTGGCCAAGATGGCCGCCGAGACGGACGCGTCCTGCTGAGGCTCCGGGATCGGGCTTCACCCTCGCCCGTTATCGGCAAGCCTGGGGGAGACCCATGAACCTCTGAGGCTGTCCTGGGGAGCGGGGAGCCCAGCGCTGCAGACCCGGTAGCGGAGCGGCTCTCGGGTGCCGGACCTCTGGTGCGGGAGCCGCTCGACGAGGAGGCGCCGGTCACAAAATGGCGCCCGCCCGGCGCTGCCGCGGCCGCTGACGACCTGCGGGCCTGGGACCGGGGCACTGGTGATGGAGATCCCGCTCCCCGGCTGCATGCCGCGGGAGCAGAGTGCCTAGAGCGAGGGCGATGCTGTGGAGGGCTCCGGGTTCCAGGGCTGCGGAGGTGCCGGTGAGCTCCCCGTGAGTCCCCCTTCCCCCCCCCCCCCCGTGTGGCGGACATTGGTGGCGAATTGGAGCGCCGACGGCGCTGTGGAGAGTAGTGATCCGACGAGGGGTGCGGAGATTGAAGGCGCCGACCGGCGAGGACTGCCGCCGCTGCCACCCAATGCGGCGGTGAGGAGACCTGAGGAGGACCAGGAAGCGGTCGTGCTGTGAGACCCCGGCGGCTGGGGTACAGGTGGGCCCGCGCAGCAGTGATCCGGTATGGCGGCGGCGCTCCCCGGGGGGGGGGTGGACTCCCGCGTGGGGAGGCCTCCGGTGCTGATCACAAGGGTGCCTGCCTGACCTTAAGATGGCGGCCAGTGGCGTCCCGGCCTACTGACTTGAGAAGTGGATCGGCGAGAGCGAGGGGAGTTGCGCGCCTGCTTCTGTGACCCGGAGGTGCTGCCCGGATCCCGCTCTGACAACGGCGGAGGATCCGAGAGGTGCGGAGATTGTCTTGGGCTTCCAGGCACCACTGACCCAGCGGCGGAACCTGGCCCGGGGACACGCGGCGGAGAGTGCTGGCTGCAGCGGACAAGGGACTGGCAGCCACGTCGTGGGGGACCTCTGCCACTCGAGCGGTTGCTCTGCCCTCCGCGGCCCTACCTGCCCCATGAGTGATACGGCCCGGCGGCACCGCCAGTTGGGGGCGAGCGGCGGCGGAGTGCCAGGGGGTCCGGGACCGGCCACAGCCACAGCAAGCCCGGATACTGCGCTTGTTCCGCGCCTGCGACAGCCCTCTGGGTGGACGTCATGGGCAAGTCCAGGACGGGGCAGTCGGCCCCGGGGGTGGCGACGGGGGTCCAGGCCGGCACGCATGGAGGGGCCCCGGTAGCCGCAGGTTCGGATGGGGAGCCTTCCTTGTCGACCAAGCTGGATCAGGTCCTGGTGGCGATTGAACAGTCAAGACTCTCATTGGAGCAACAGCTGGGCACCCTAACCACGGACATCAGTCTCCTCCGAGATGACCACCGTAAGCTAGCCGATAAGGTCGCGGACAACGCCAAAGCAGTCGCTGACATCCAACCTATGGTGGACACACACCGGGACTCGATGCAAGCTTTAAGTCACATGTCCACCATGGAAGAACGCGTTGATGACTTGGAGGGGCGGTCTCGACGCTGCAACATCAGAGTCCTCGGGCTGCCGGAGGGAATCGAACGGGCAGATGCGGTGGAGTACGTTGAAACCTGGACAGTCGTTCACCCCTGATGAAGACCGCACAGCCTACTTCTCAGTTGAGCGGGCGCACCGCGTGCCGGCTCGTCGGCCGCAGCCAGGGGCCCCACCTCGCCCGATGCTGGCCAAATTCCTCCACTTCAGGGACCGGGAAGCGGTACTACGAGCGGCCAGGCAGGCGGGCCCACTACGCATGGAGAATAAAACTGTCATGATCTTTCCCGACTACTCACGTGCGGGCCAACGCGCGTCCTTTCTGGAGGTGAAACGGCTTCTTAGAGCAGAAAACATACAGTACTCTCTCCTATTCCCGGCCCGTCTGAAGATTATCCACGGCGGTGTCACACACTTCTTCACGGCGCTAGAGGAGGCGCACGACTGGGCAGACCAGAACTGTACCGAGGACCGGGCGCCCTCACGAACAACGAGCGGCTGCGGGAGGACGCAGGAGGCGGTGCTCGCGGAAGAGACACCGCCCAGGTACCCCCGGGGGGCCGTCACGCACTCTGGGGTCACCGGACTTAGAGCAGATCGTACAGGAACGGCGCCAGGCCCTCAAAGCGGCGGCGGGCCTTTGCCCGGCTTCCCCGGCAACGGACTTGGAGCGGGCCCCCCATGTCTTCACGTCAGAGGAGGAAGAGGACAGTGAGGTGAGACAGTCCGGGGTGGACTCGGGGGCCCTGCCCTCAGTCACCCCGCGGACAGCGGACGACCCGATATGATTGGTTCAGTGTAGAGAGCCGCACATTCGCAGCCCGGGGTGATGCTCCCCACCCCATGCAATTGCAGGCCCGGCGCTCCTGGCGTTATCCCTGCGGCCCGGGGCCCTCCCCAGAAGCGCCCACTTTCCCCCAGTGGCTAGCCATAGATACCGCGCACAGCCCGCTTGTAGAGGCTACGGCAGACGCTAGCCGACCCCCTCCTTTCCTAATAGGTTCATGCTCCCCTGCAACTTGGGAGTCAGTTTGGACGTATCGTGCTTGGCGATAGGTCCCTTGTGTTGGGGCAAGTTACCTTCGCCTCACCTTAGTTTCCCCTTCCCCTTCCACGCACACCTTCTGCACTGTGTCCCTGCCCACGCACCGATAAGATGCCACACCGCTGCGCTGGACCCGTGGGGGTGGGACGAGGGGATTGGTACCGGGGGGGGGGGGGGGGGCCCGGGGGGTCCCGACTGCCCAGTCCTGAGACGTGCACTAGACACATGTCCTGATGGCACAAGCTGGTAAAATTACACTCCTTACATTAAATGTGCGAGGCATGCATACAGCGCGCACGCGGTACTCAGTATACGCATACATTAAGCGCCACCAGGCACAGATTGCACTCCTGCAAGAGACACACCTCGCGGCGGGGGAGGTGACAAAACTGCGCAGACGCTGGCGGGGGGCCCTTTATGCCACAACTTACTCTGCATTCGCCCGCGGTGCCCTCATATGGGTGCGCCCGGGAGTCCCCTTTCAGGAATTGTCACACGTAATAGACCCGGAGGGTTGCTTTGTACTGTTACTTGGTCGGTTAGACGGCCAGACGATCTTACTGGGCAGTATCTATGGGCCGAATGTTGATCAATCCAAATTCTGGGACACGCTCTCCAAACCCTTAAGCGCATACGCGCAGGTACCATGGATCCTGGGGGGCGATTACAATTGCGTACAAGACGTAACCTTAGACAGATCTCATCCGCCCCTCCCCTCTTCCCCCATTGTAACGCAGGCGAAACGGTTCACAACCTGGGTGAGTCACTGGTCCCTGGCGGATGCCTGGCGGATGCCTGGCGGCTTCGGAACCCCACCGCTAAACTCTATTCGTTCCACTCCAGACCGCATAACCTTAGAGTGCGCCTGGACTGTTTCCTTTGTTCTCCCACCATCCTCCCTACCGTTCTGGACGCTGACTACCTGGGCAGAACTATCTCCGACCATGACGCCACCCGAGCCTCAGAATGGAATGCATTTAAGGTGGTAATGCGAGGCAATTGCATTCGTCATATTGCGGGGGTCCGGCGGGTTCTGGAGGGGAACATTCAGCGGACGGAAGGGGCACTGGCCGCACTTACTAAGGAGGCGGACCCTGCGAAGGCCACGCCGGCTGCGTTAGCTAGTGCTGAGACTGCGTACGCCGCAGCGTTGGCAAGCATGCGTCGGTTTAATTTCGCGGCATACGCAGCTAGGGCCCATACGGAGGGCGATCGGGCGGGCGCCCTGCTGGCGTGGTTCATAAAGCGGGATTCGAGCCTCCCGACCATCACGGCCATACGGGACGTCCAGGGCACCCTGGTGTATTCGCAGGGGCAGATACTCAAGGCCTTCCAAGAGCATTACATGCGCTTGTACACTAGCCCCTGTCCCTCGGGGTCGGCTGCCGCCCCGGCTGCCTTCCTGGACCGTGTTCAGCTTCCCCGCATAGAACGGGATACGCGCCTGGACCTCGATCGCCCTCTCAAGGCGGCAGAGATTCGGCACGCCATGAAGGCACTAGCCACCCACAAGGCCCCGGGTCTGGATGGCTTCCCCCTTGACTTTTACCAGACTTTTGCGTCCCAGCTGGTCTCCCCAACTAGAATTGCAGTTCCAAGCGGCTCTAGACGTGGAAGTCCTACCGCACTCCATGCGCGAATCCGTTATAGTATCCCTCCTTATACCAGATAGAGTCCCGCATCAGCTAGGCTCCTACCGACCCATAACTCTATTGTCGGCGGATTATAAAATCTACGGGAAGGCCCTGGCGGACAGGTACACCACGATCCTCCCACGGCTTGTCCACCCCGATCAGAGTGGATTTGTGCCTGGTAGGCACACCTCTTCAAACATCCGGCGGCTGTTTCACGTGCAGGACCAGGTGCAGGAACAGTTCCCTCGGGCAGCGTGTCTGGTGCTGGACCTCAAAGGCGTTCGACACGCTCTCTTGGGCCTACCTGTTTCAGGTCTTGTTACGCATGGGTATCGGGCCCAAACTGCTGGCCTACACTCGGCTCAGCTACTCCTCGCCCAGTTCCAGAGTGCGCATAGGCCCTCTAATTTCGGACTCCTTCCCAATCCGGCGCGGTACTAGGCAGGGGTGCCCCCTCTCCCCCCTACTATTCGCGTTGGCGATGGAGCCGCTGGCGGCCCTGCTGCGAGGGGCGAGCGAGGAGTGGGGCATCCCGATAGGCGATTATACCCACGCTGTATCACTGTACGCCGATGACGTACTCGTATATGTCCGGGACATCACGGTTGACCTGACCCCAATATCACGCATTCTGCATGATTTCGCAGAATTGACGGGCCTTAGGGTGAATTGGGCTAAGTCCACTGTTTATCCCTTAACACAAGTCGTGCCCCAGGGTCCGATACGAATCGGAGGCATTGCAGTCTCGTGGAGTCCCCAAGTGGTTCGATATCTCGGCATTAAGCTATATCATACGCCGCAAGATATCTACGAGAGGAATTACCGCAGGTTGATGGGTAACATCCGATCCTTAGTCCATTTCTGGAAGGGTCTCCACTTTGCTGTTCCGGGAAAGATAGCTGTTGCGAAAATGATCCTGGTGCCGCGCCTGCTCTATCTCTTCTCCAATCTCCCGGTGGTTCCCCCGAGATCCCTGTTCCGGGAATTGGATACCCTGCTCGGGACCCTTATCTGGGGCAACGGCCGCCGGCGGATAGCCCTGGCAAAACTGCAATTGCCCCGTGACCAGGGCGGGTTGGCGGCTCCCTCATTCGAGGCGTATTTCCGTGCCGCCCAATTACAATGGGTGTCGCGTTGGACGGCGGGCAGGGCGCAAGAGGAGCTGTGCACGGCGACAGGGCGGATTCCAATCCCCGCTGTCCACCGCATGTTGCTACCGGGGGCGTACCGCCGACATCCTGGCCCCTCCAAGTCATGACGGCGCGTGCCTGCTTGGCGCGTGTTCATCGACTTGGCCGGGGTATTCCCCTGTACTCCCCGTTGTTGCCATTGGTGGGGCTACCTAGGAGTCGGGCATACTATACGGAGCAAATAATGCAGGTGTGGACGGATCACGCGGTAACGGAGGTGGGGATGTTGTTCTCTGGGGAGAGCCTGCAACCCTTCGAGGCACTGGTCGGAGACTTTGAGCTCCCCGGGGGCCAATTCCTGCGGCATAGACAGCTGCTCATGGACTGCCGTAGGCAGTGGGGGGGGATTGATGCGGAGCCCCCTACACACCTGGTCATCCATGCGATACTGCAGATGGGGCCCGGCCGCCATCTAGTCACGTGGATATACAAAGCGGTGAGGGTCCTGCGGAGTCCTACGTTGGCAACCCTTAGAGAACACTGGGAAGATGACTTCCAACGGCCCCTGCATGATAGGGAGTGGACAAGGGCTCTGGAATACACCAAGAAAGTGTCCCGTAACTATCGGTTTAAGAACATACAGTTGCATATCCTGCATAGGGCATATCTAACCCCCGCAAAGTTGCAGAAATATTTCACTGACGGGGTGTTTGGCTGCCCTAGATGCCTGGACCCTGCTGCCTCGTTTAGGCACATGTTTTGGGACTGTCCGACGCTCTACAGTTTCTGGCACGCAATTCACACTGCCCTAAAAACGGTTACAGGGTTCCAGGACCTGGACACATGGGAGGCGTGTGCGCTGGGAATTCATGGACGGCATAAGCGGCAGAAAGTGGAGAGGAGGTTTGCCTTCCTAATGTTGATCACTCGCTAAACGATGCATTGCTATGCATTGGAAGGTGCCGGGGGGGCCCCCTCTAGCGGCATGGGTGGGGGCTGTCAGGAAGTGGGGCAAGGCGGAGGAAACCACACTCCGAACGGAGGAGGCCCGTGGGATGCGCAAACACCCGATCTCCATGCCCTGGGCCATGTTAATGCACACATTCACACAGAGGCTGCGGCAAGTTCGAGACTGATAGACCCCTCGGGGGCGTCCGCCACTCCGGAGTCCACCCTGGGTAATGCGCAGGCAGGTCAAGCACCCGGTGTCTCACAGAGGTTGTCACCACAGGCCCCACAGCCAGAGTCCTCATAGGCCAGGCTAGATGCTCCCGCCCCCCCTGCCCCCTCCCCATCTCCGCGTCCGCCATCACCCCAACCCTCTCCCACAAGATGGTCCAGCTCGTGAGCGCGCAGCTACCAGTACTCCCGATGGGCGACACAGTGCACCCCTTTTCCCTGGTTTTCTGCCCCCAGTTAGTTCGTGGTTACTCAATGACGGCACTTCTATAGCCTCTGCGACGCCCCTCACAGGGGGTTCAGTCACATTGCACGGCACCCCTGCGGCGAGGCGATCATGGCGCACTCCAGTAGGGCACACCCAGAGGCTGGACCCGGGCCCACATCTGCAGTCCCACTCAGGACAGCGAAGAACGGCTTGAGGGGCCATGAGGCTGCAAGATCGTAAGGACTGTGACTGGGCGCACTCGACATGTAAATCTATGTGATAATGGCGATATCGCATGTGCCTGCGTGTTTAACCATATATTAATGCCAATAAAGAAAGTTTTTCAAAAAAAAAGGTAGGTACAGTTGTTACACCCTCAGCGGCACAGGGGCAGCCGGGTGCAGAGAGAGTTAGGCCCAATGTTATCCTATGGAAGGCAGGGGGGCCTTGGTTGGTGGCTGCTGCCTAGCAGGCCACGCGGCTGTGGGAGCTGGGCTCCTGGTCACTTGTTCAGGGCAAATGGGGAAGTAGATAGGTTGGAGGTTACACTGCCAGGGCCACTCGGGCGGCTGGGTGCAGGGTGCTTTTGAGCCTTCGGGTGCTAAATTGATTTCAATGGGAAAGCTCCGGTTTAGGAAAAGACTGCAAGCTCGGGGACGAAGATTCTTCAGGTGCCACCACCACTTCGAGAGGTAAGTTGGGTAGTTGGAGGATAGGTAGGTACCCCGAGATTGGGCACAGGGGGCCGCGGGGCGCCGGTTGCAGGGGTGCCTTTTGGTGTCGGGAAATCTTACCCTCTGTTGATTGCGGTTGGGGGGGGCACCTGGTTCTGAGGCTGCAGGCGTCTTCAGGAGCGTTGAGGGAAGTCCTTGGGTGCCGGACTCAGGGTCACAGTCGCCGTGGGGTTGTCCTCGTGGTCTTTGTTCATTCCGGCACAGGCCAGGCTTGACGGGTGCAGAGTGTGAAGGGTTCGCGGTTCTGGGCTGATGCCAGGGATTAGAAGTAGATTTTGAGTAGAGCCTCTACTCATGGGAGGCCCAGGGGCTTAGAGCCAAAAGGTAGCCGTGTCCTCCGGGGTTTGTGAGGCTGCTGGCCACAAGAGATGCCGGGTTGTAGCAGGAGCAGGTTCGAGGGTCGACAGGCCGGTAGGGCTGGGGCCAAAGCAGTTGGTGTCTTCCTCTTCTTAGCAGCTGCAGGGCAGGTCTTTATTCTTCTTGCTCTTCTCTGTATTTCGGAATCTGGGGAAGAAAGGTTCAGGGTGCCCCTAAATACTAGATTTAGGGGCATTACAGGTAGGTGAAGGGCAGGGACCAATGGGTCCCTGTCCTGGGGTGAGTACACCCCCTATCCTGCCTCTCTCCTGTGGGAGGGGGGCAGTAGCCATGTCCTGATTGGGCAGGGCTTCCATCTTCAAGATGGCGAGAGCCCGGAGATGTGCTTCACCTCTCCTCCCCCACCTGAGTGGTGAGGTTGGCAGGCGGGCACATCTCCTGTCCTTATTTGGGGTTTCCGGCCAAACTACCCGCCAGAGTGGGGGATTGCAGTGGCCTGGGGAAGCTCACCCCTGCCCATCCAGGGGGAGGAGATCTAGCACCTCGCCCAGGATGTGCATTGTTGCAGGCCCAGGAGAGCAGGGGCTCTCCTACCCAGGGGTTCAGCAACATGTCTGCTATGTGGCAGCCTCTCAGTCCAGATGTGGATTATGGGTTAGGTTTCAGGGGACATCTCTAAGATGCCCTCTGGGGTGCTTGGTACATTAAATCCCACACTGGCATCAGTGCGGGTTTAATGTGCTGAGAAGTTTGATACCAAACTTCCCAGTCTTCAGTGTTGCCATTATGGTGCTGTGGAGTTTGTGTTTGACGAGCTCTCGTCACCATATTCTCTTAAATGGCAGCACTGCACTTACAGTGCCCAGGAATGGACCTGGGTACTGTAGGGGCACAGGGCTCCTGCTCCTGTGCCCACACCACTGGCATAGGGCACCCAGCTAGAGGGGTGGCTGATGTATGCCAGGGCAGTGTAGGTGGTGGGCATGTTGACTCTTTGTTTTGTCTTGTACCCAGACACTCAGCCTGCAAGAGCAGTGTGTGTGTGTTAGGGTACAGGGCCTCTAAGGGTGGCACAATGAGTGCTGCAGCCCTTAGAGGCCTTCCCTGGTCACAAGGCCCTGGGTACCTAGGGTCCCATTTACCAGGGGCTGACATGTGGCCAGGGTTTGCCAATTTGGGTTTTAGGTTTTTAGGGAAGGAACATGGGCCCTGGGCACCTGATTGGCAGGAGTCCAGGGCACACTCAGTCAAAGTACATTCAGCAATTCAGCAAAAAGTGGGGGTATACCATGCAAGAAAGATGGCACTTTCTCACAAATACTGACTGATCTGCTGTCAGGGTAGCAGTGCGTGTCGGTTTTTTTGCTATTGTGATAAGCATCCCGGAGATTTTAGAAATGTTTCTAGTAGTACCATATCTGAGTAATTAATTCCATGCGAGTACTTCAATTTCTTTAACAAGCATGGGCATGCTTAGCGTTTCAGGGGCCCGGCGTGTAACAACAGCTCTGAACAGTGTATGTTTAAAGTAGATTCTTATGATGCCTTTTCAACATAATTCATGGACACAAAAACTCCTGTTTGAAATTTTTAGTTTTTTATATGCAATAATGGTATCAACATTTTGCAAGAATTCTTTTAAGCAATGCAAGGGAGTCCTCAACAAAGTCATGAGGTGGGTGGGGTTTGCGGATGTTTATCTCTTGAAGTAATTTAAATACATTGGTAGGAGGGACATTCTAGTATACTCTTAAGGTACCTTCATAACTGTAGGAGTGTGATGGTTAGTAATTGTGTTGTTACTGTGGTTGGCAGTGCTAACAGTGGCAATGGGCAGTGCAGAAAGAAATTACACCCTTAAGAGAGCCCTAGCACTTATTATTTGTGTGACAAATTAAGTACAGGTTAAAGTGTGAGCAGGGTCAAGAAAGTTGCATTCATATACACATACATTTTAAGTGCTATGTGGACTCCATAAGGCGCCGCACAGATCACCACAGGAATATAAATTTCCTTTCTTCTGCAGCCAGCCCATAAACCGCTCCTCCGATGCTTGCGGCGACAGTCCAAACACTAATTAAGAAAACTAAGTCCTGATCCCCAGAAATAACTGCCGGAGCCCACCACCTGCAACAACCGGCACAAATTAAGCACTTTGTCTAAGTGCAAAGATTATTCTATCCTGACCACAATAATACGGCGGTCCACAACTCCCGTCTGTGCTACTGATGTGTCTTCTCAAATATGTCAAATCAACAAAGACTTGCGCAGCAGGTACTTTTGTTCGATATTTCAGCTTTCGCTTATGTCCAAATACACAACCATCCTTATTTCAGCAGCCACGACGTAATGCAAGGGGTGTGCAGTAATAGCGTGTATTTTTTGTTGTTGCTTTGCAAGAAAATTATTATGTTTAAAGTGTATGGCTGATTTGTTTATTTTTATTTACAGCTTTTGTTTCTTCAAGTTCTTGGTTCCTCAGAGGCACCCACTTACAAGGTCCCAAAGGCGAGACCTATTGGCTATGCCAATGCTGGTTATATCCTCTTGCAGCACATGTCTCCAAATCCATAGGTTCAGCTCTGGGACTAGTTTCTTGAATTTCCTACATTTTTTCTGGACCAAGCTACACTCTGTTTTCTAGTGTCATCAGGAAGGTGAGGTGGGGCTGGAATCTTCCTGTCAGTGCAAAGAGTGAGAGACTCCCTCCCTCATCTACCTCTTAACTTGTTGGAGATATCATCTCTGGGAAAGACTGGATCAGAAAGTGGGCCGGGCCCCTCCTTACACTTCAGATGGGCCCTTTGTCTTCTATTCTTCCACTTACCAACTATAAAGGACTTAGGAATTGTTAAGAGGCCCTGTACTTCACTTTGCTGTATGGTTAGGTCCCTGCGCGTCTCCTCCTTATCTTCTGTATAGAAGAAATCAGTATGGGTTCCTGCGCTGTCAGTCATGCACATGTGCTCTACGCTTAGCTTAAACATAAGCTGGACATAAAAACACCATCCATGGACCGCATTGATGGAACAATGGACCTGGTTGCAAGGTACTGACAGACCATTTTTAAACCAAACAGACAAGTTTAAATAGTAGAAGCAAGTAGACAACGGTCCCCGGCAGGTGACCTGTAAAAAGGGCGCCAACCGATTTATCCTTTAAATGTGCCCCCACCTACTCTAGCTATTACTAGAATATATTTAGGGCTGCCAGATTTATGGTATTTTTTTTTTATCCATCCATATTTATTTTTTAGCCTTCTTATCAGTATTCATCCATATTTATTTTGTGGTTTGTGGATAAATGAAGATGTAAAATTGTATATTTCCATATTTATTTAACGGCTTGACGCGCACTCATATGTTTGTTGTGTGTTAACTATTTAGGCTGCCAAACATAACCTAACAATACACCCACTAGTAAATATTAGCATTATACCACAAATGTATCTTGACATATGCCATTATTTAAGGAAATGTCATCCTGTTTTTAATTCCCCATGCTATCTGCTCAGCTGTCGGCCTACAATTCATGAAAGACCGCACTGAGAATCAATTAAAAGAAGCCCCATGTTTTGTATTTATCCGCTTTTAAAAAGGGATGCAGACAGAAAACAGTGTTTTCTGTCTGTATTTATCTGTAAAAATTAGTAAAATCGGAAAATAGGAAGCCTCAAATATAATGTACCTGTCCTAAATCGTTTTTTGCTCCTAGAAGCATGTGAAGACTCTGATCAGCCCATTTAGAGAGGGGATTTAACAGTTTAATATTCAAATGCGACTTTGCCTTCGCTAATGAGTGCACTGCTCTGCCTGCTGTTCTTGAATGTACCTTTTCAGTTAGAGGGACCAGTTCTATTGTCCATTGCGTGCTGATTACTAGTAATTTGAGCGCCTTTATAACTTAAAAGCTTATGTCCATTTTTGTAGTGATCATAATGTACTAAGTATTACTTTCATAACTTCGTATGCCTTTCAACAGAATGGCCTAGAGATTCATTTAGGAAATTTGAATGTTGACTCAATTAATGGTATTGCTCTTAGATGGAATTCTATAGATCTGGAGAGGCTGATTAAAGGCATTATACAGCCGTTTTTTTTTTAAACATGTCCAAATGAGCAGGTGGGACACTCACCCCCAGATACAGATCTGGGTTGAATCCATCATTGTTCTTTAGCTCACTTCGCCACCTCAGTTCCGAGACTGTGACTGGGGGTGAGTGTCGGAAAAGTTTCAGCGCTCCGTCCATCATCTCCTTGTGTTTGATTTGTTTGCCCTAAGTTGGCAGGGTATGCCCAGACGTGGGTCCCTTGCTCACTTTGCCACTAGATTCAAGCTAGCCTGGCTGATGAGGGCTGTTAGCCCGAAACCGATCCCAGGATGCATGTTTCCGGTCCAGTGAAGACATGGCTTGGCAGTTCGGGCTGGACTGTTCCCATGAGGCCCTGGGGCAAGACTCCTTTGTATTTAGCTGTGTCTGAACTGGGGTGGCGAAGTGAGCTAAAGAATGATGATGGATTCAACACAGATCTGTGACTGGGGGTGAGTGCCTGAAAAGTTTTAGCGCTCCGCCCATCATATCCCTGTGTTTGCATAGATAAGAGATGTATCTTGTAATTTTCTCTCAAAATATTTTTTGCGAATCCTGATTTGTCTCCAGTCCTTAGCGGTTTCACATATCAACTCCTCAGTTGAAAATTGTAATCTGATTTCAGCTCCCGGAATGACGTAAACTCTTCTCCTCTCATCAACAGTGCCAGAGGCACTACACTGCTATCTTACCATTGTAGGAAGCATAATGTACCAAAAGGAGGTGCACTGTGCAGAGAGCCCAGGTATCCCTTGCAAGTGTACAGGGGCTTGCTTTATCAATCCCCAGGTACTCTATTTATGATATCGTGGGCGAGCAGCCTTAGGTTTATCAGAGGGGTGTGTTGGGCATTTGTTGCGCACACACACAGTCCATAAATGAAACACACACTCAATAAGGAAATCCAACACCAATTTAGAAAGACAACATAGATTTGTAATATTAAGTTAGACACCGAGATCTACAAGATTAAGCAAGTACTTTTCGAGTTAACAATTTTCAGAAAAATAGAAAATACAGCGGTCAGATTTGAGGCATAAGCCTCGAATTAGGTAATGTTATCCTACGTAAGAAACACACTGCCTAGTGAGACTTGCAATCGAGTTACAGCGTTGTTCTTCTGGACTTGAGGTAAGTAGGTGCTAAAGTCCTTAGAACCACCAGCAGTTTTGGTTTACCTGTCCGGGTTGCAAGGGTAGCTTCAAACGCTGCTGCTGAAGTCTATGGAGAAAACCTGTAACAGAAAAATGCTGCAAGTGGTGATAATTCTGTTGCAACCCGAAGGGGAGCTCTATTCTTGAGGGTCTATTTGATAAGGGAGCACTGTCGGTAGGCTCGGTCGCGGGACTTGAGACTGGTGCAGAGGTGTATTTTCCGGCGGGTCGCTTGCATTGGAGGCTCTCACTTTTTAGGTCGACCTGGAGATGGGAACAAAACAGGACAGCAGGGCCACTCTTGACATTAGCCTCTCTGAAGCTGACGTCCAACGTCAGTCTTGGTGGTGTTGGTGTCTGGCCACTGAACAAGCCTAGGCTGCTACAAGGGGTCATGTAAATACTCAATTTGGGATGTTAATGGGAAGGTAGGATAGTAGCCAATTGGCTACTTACCAGTGGGGGTCGCTACACCCCCAATATGACCACTTCCTGTAGGGAGTGTGCATAACCCATCCCTGGGTTCCTAATTACATCAAAAACAAGATGGTTGAATCCCTAAGGTGGGCTTCCTGATGTACTCCACAAAGAAGGTGTGAGTAGCCTGGTGGTGCAACACTCCTACTAGCATAGCTAATTTCCCACCTGTCCTGGTGCCAAATCGGCCTCAGGGCAGGAGGTGGCATCTCCTGAGTCTGGGGGAAGTCGAGGTCACATATAAGAGGCGTCGGGGGGGCTTTGAAGTGCCTGGCCTTTATATGTTAAATTTCTAGCCCTCCTGCTGTGGGAGGTGTGAACACCTTCCTCTTGAGCAGGCGTTGTTATTGGCTTTAGAGAGCGTGGACTCCCACCTACACGGGCCAGAAATTCCTATGTGGTGGCAGATTGGTGGTACCAGTCAGCCAGCACACTATAGTGGTAGTTTCTCAGGGGGCACCTTTAAGGTGCTCTTTAAGTGCATGTCATAATCTTGTGCTGACAACAGTTCAGATTTATTGAGACAAGGTGTTTGATACCAAACACCATTGTTTCCCGTAAAGCCATCATGTAACTGGAGAACTTGTTAATGGCCAGTGCAAATACTTAAGATGGCTTCCTTGTTCACTTGTACCCAGGGCTTTAAGTGGGCCGGATCTCAATGGTGCTGAGCACCGGCAGTTTTATAAAGGGGGCCTCGAAACAGGTCTCTATCGGGCTCTGTTTTAAGCCCTGGCACAGGCGGTCCGTTTCATTCCACTGTAGTGACCGATGTGTGTGTGCTCACGCTGCTCACTAGTGGAGAAGTTACGGCACGACGTCATGCAAGGTGAGCCTTGTAGGGGAAGGGAAATCCTTTAAAGAGAGTCATTTTCTCTCTGGATTCCCCTTCTCGAAACTCGTGAGCAGCAACATTGTCGTGGTGTCACCAGGGCTTTAAGTGGAAGCTTTTTCAATATTATATACAAGCCATAGTTGCTGCTTATTTATCTTATGCAACTAACAACCATTGACAAAGCCAATAGTCATGACTTGTAGGTATCATGTTACTTGTATCATATATCTGGATGCAATAACAGAAACCGCAAAATACAAGTCGGACGGCACACTATGCTAAGCACAGATTTTTAGCTTATGTGACTTTAAGCCATGCCCTTAATTACATTGGCCACGCCCCTTTGAGAGACCCCCCTCAATTTTATCATCCCGCTTAAAGCCCTGCTTGTACCATCTAGCAATTGAACCAGACACACAGGGACATAGCTACTCAAGCAGATATGCGTTCACATCTAATATAATGTACCCCTACAAAGCCTGCTGTAGGGGTGGCTCACATATATTACATGCTGTGACTTTAACATGGTACACAGTGAGTGTGCCATGTCGTGTTTTTAAATATGATGTGCACCATAACACGCAGTCTGTGGTAACAGCCTGCATGCAAGTTGAATGGGGGTCCCTTAGGGTGGCATAATTCAAGTTACAGCACTTAGGGACCCTCTTTAGTACACATGCCACAGGTATCAGGTGTACCCCTTACTAAGGATTACAGGGTGCGCTAATTGTGTTACAATGAGACCATTTTCCTTGTTTTACGGAAAGAGCACAGGCACTGTGGCCTGGTTAGTAGGAACCTAGCGCACACCAGTACCATTGACTAAAAGTGGGCATGACATGATAAAAAGGGGCACTTTCCTACAGGCATGGCTTTGATGTTACTTTCCTAATTTCATCTAGAGTTTTGTTGTTATTCCATATTCCTTTATATTTATGCCACTGAGTAATTTGATGATTTTTCCTGAATGCTTGGTAATTTTGGAGAGCCCTACTTTCATTTGAAGCTTAATTTTCTATCTGTACATACTTCCATACACACGTGTGATTGTTCTAATAGAGTTCCTTTTTTGAAAACCTTAGGTGAAATATTTTTCTTCTGCTTGCACTAGAAATATTTCTGTTCTTACTGAGGTTTGTATCCTTACACAGAGCCAAAATTAGCCATACTGCTAGGGTCTTTTCTAAGTTTCGCTAAATGGAAGGTGGGTACAGTACTACATGATCAGCATAGAGATGACTCTGAGTTAAGATCAGACTCTGCCAGGCATACAATATCCATCCTCTCGCATCGTGACTGCAAAGAGTTTTAGGACTATAGCAAAAATAAGAGGTGAGAGAGAGCAGCACTGCCTAGTTCCTCCAGTGATGGTAATTTCTCATGAAACACTTTATGCGCAGCGCTGCAGATGCTCCTGCATATAATCAGGCAAGATTTGATGCACTAGGAAGAAAATCAAAACTCCTTCTATGCTGCCTATAGAGATACCCATCTAACCAGATCACATGCCTTTTTGGTATCCAAAAAAATAGCTACCATCGGTCAATTTGGATTGTTGCCATTCCTTGTCCATCTATCAGATAACGAGTATTGGTTGCTAAAAGCCTCCCAGGGATGCATCTGTTTAGTCTTCCTGCATTAAATCTCCTATCACCTTCCCCAGTCGAATTGACCACATTTTCATTTAAAGGTAATAATTAAGTTGAGAAATGGTGAATGAACGTTATGACCCACATTCCAGGGGGATTTCCCCGGTTAAATAAAAAAGTCAGAAAACTCTTCTTAAAAGAAGGCGGAATTTGACCCTTCTCAAAGATATAATAGAACAACATGGCTGTGATTGGGGCAATTTCTTATTTGATACCATTCTGCCAGTATGCTGTGTTAATCTAGCATCTTCCCTGACGGAGTTCCTTTTCTGTTCAGAATTATCTGTAGCTGGGTTATCTGCAGAAATGGGCACGTTTAGGAGAATGAGGCTTTACTAAAAACAATTTGTTCCTTCATGAGCTAATCTTCAGATCATCTTTATAGAGATGCTTTTCCTCTAGTGTAGCCGGTGCGATTAGGTGCTTAAATCTGTTGATTTCCCATGTTAACCTTTCCTCCCTACTTTGCTAAAAGTTTCTGTGCTTTACTATTTTCATAGTTTTTAGGTCGAGCCTATGGCAGCACGCATGCGCTGCATAGGAAATCAACCTCTTGGAATCACTTCAGCTTTCTTCAAAGTGCATGCATGTTGTGCTCACACGCTATTGGCCTTTGCGTCTGGCTTCAGTAAGCAATTGGCCAAAGGTGTGTGGATGTCCCAGCTTCTTTTGAAAGGTTTACTCCCACAGTGTTTTGCTCTCGGGAGCCAGCAGCGGCACGCAGGGGCCATCTGTTTTGTGTCAGGTTTCCTTGGTTGGGAAATGTTTACTCCTAGCGGGTCGCTTTCAGTTTCCCTTTAACTCGGCTTGCTTTCTTAGCCTTCCTCTTCCCTGTGTCCTGCTCGGTGTCCCCCCTCTCCCCCCCCCCCCCTCTTCATCACTCCCACCTCTCCGCGCTCCCCTTTTCTCTGACCTGGCGCCAGGCTTCCGAAAATTTACTGTGCAGTTTATTGAAAAAAAATGAGTGCTTCCGAGTTCCATTAAAATTATATTTTCAATTCTTTGATAAATGTATTGGTTTCCAAACGAGGCCTAATTGAATTTGTGCAAAAAATGCACCTTTGCCCAAGTTTTCTTCAGGAATTATTCATTCTTCCAACCTACACTATAATTTCTGACTACTTCTAAATGGCCACTGCGTTTATTTGGAAACCGGGGCTAGTGATTTTTCTTTCCTCTATTTCTGTGGTGACATGCAAGTTTATTACTGTGTAGAAATAAAAACCTTTTTAGGGGTTCACTGATACACCTGGTCCTTTAAACCAACAAAGAAGAGATTGGCACGGAAGCTGTGATATCAAAGAGAAATGTTTATTAACCTCACATGAGGGAGACTGCGTCAGGCCACTGTATGATACAGTCTAAGGAGTACAGAGAATAGGGGCCTTCTATATGCATTTGTTACATAGTCCGCATAAAACCAAGGGGAGGCCCTGGCACATACAAGAATACTATTTGACTAATATGGGTATACAAAATTTGCTTGCTCAACAAAGTGGGAGGGGAGACTAAACTGCTTACATCAGTAAGAATAGCCTGACAGTTCTACACTAGGAGCAGGTGCATTCTGGCAGCTACAGGTCTTTCTGAGCATGTGCAAGGCTCTGGAAGAGGGAGAAAGCTCATGGTGAGCACTTGGCTAACTAAAATGGCTGCCAGGAACACAATGGCTTTTAGCTCATGCTAACCGCTATTCCTGCAATCTTTAACAGACGGTCCTTTTAGCATGAGCTAAAGACATCCCTATGATCTAGAAGGAACATAGAAAATATTTTGCACATTTATTCTCATAAATTAATCAATATTCTAATCCATTGCTAGGTGGGCATTTCTCATTCTAAATATTGTTAAGCGGGCATATATAAGGTATAAGCAGGAGTACAAAGGGAACAGAGCATTGAGCCATAATTAACACACCGGTATCGGGAGATCACATATCTAATAAGAAACATTTTCAATAGACTTTTCCAATGTTCTTTTTATGAGGGCTAGAGTATCACTTAATATACTTTAGGAGGAGGGCAAAGTAACATTTGTCAACTGCTCAGAAGAACGTTTCTCCTGCAGAATAAACATTGTTCCTAATGCAAATATTAAAGCAGTCAGACATATTATAACAAGAACAATCCTGGCTGTAGGGGACCAGGAGGACCAAACGGGGCCATAGGAATTGGGACGAGGAGCCGCAAAGGGCTGCTCCTCCTTAAAAATGGGACGACCAAAGGGGTACATTGCTAACAAAAAGACGTCCTTGGGAAATTGAAGCCGCTGGACAACCAACCAGAGGGGAGTCTTCTCCCTGTGTCCGTTTGAGCCTCACAGGCAGGCTCTTGTACCCACGGTGGAGCTGCACAACTTGCAGCTCCAAAAAAATTAATCACGGCCCAGTTTCAAGGGAAAAGTTTCTTCTTTCAGGATGGGGCAATCGCCATCCGGGGCAAATGCCCTCAGCGATCCTGTCCAGTGTCTCAGGCAGTGCACCAGTTTTCTTCACTTTAGTCTAACCGGCACCAAAGGCACTGCACCTGTACCATAAACTCAAGTCCTTCCTTAACTCCTGTATTGCTCCTCTGGCACACTGCTTTTTTGTTGGGGCCACAGATTGTACCCAGTATGCCCAGGTATCTCTTGATCAACAAACAAAGGTGTAAACTTTCATTTACTTCACAGCCAGGATTCAGGGGCGTGATGCTGAAGTACCTGAAGCAACCCTTATTTCAAAGGGGGTCACCTCAAGCAAAAGCCTCTTTGCCGTCCTTGTCGGTCTGTGACTCTCTCAGCTGGGCATGAAAACTGCATTTACAATTTCTCCATTCTGATTTGTGACCCCCGTCTTTCGCCCAAGACCGTGGCACGGGTACACAATTCACATCCCAGTGCTTCCGGCCTTCTACCTTCACTGAGGTCCTAGTTGCCAGCAATGCCTGTGCTGGTTCCCTTCACCTTGGCTTCAAGCTGTACTGGTGCTGACTCTGGCTGGATCTGATGTCTGGGCCCCTCTGGCAATGGTTGTAAGGCAGCAAATATCTATTGGTGGACAGAACAAAAGGTCTTTAGACAAGGCATACAATTAATCTATCAACAGAGAGGATAGTCTCAGAATACCTTCTTAGTCTTGGGGCACCCCATACATTAGCAAGGCACCTAAGAACCACTTCATCTATCTAACATTGTACGCTTAAGACCATGCTCTCATGTTATAGGCGCAGTGGGAAAATCTAAAACTGCTATTTTAACAGGGATTCTTTTTACATAAAGAACTAAAAAATTCAACGTAGTAGGTGCATAAATTTATCCAGCAGAACATGTTGTAACAAACAAACTCCTATAAAACAATTTTCCTTCAAAAATGTTTGCTGAGGATCACATGGGCGTCTTCCCTGACATTATAAACCTTATGCATTCTACTTTTCACGATATGGACTATGCAACATCATTTTCAAAGAAAACCCTATTCACCAGCTCTAAGGGCTGTCCGCTTATTTACACAGACTAACTAATAAAAGACTAGCAATGCCCTTTCAAAACTGTATGTAGCATGAGAATAACATATAGGTTCCCCTTAAAGGTCAAATAAGGGAACAGCAATCTAGACTACTCATCCTTTCATAATTTCATCAGACGGGATGGGCAGTAACGTGACGTATTTTTTAATTCATTTTATTAATTCTAACAATTTTAAAACTATTACTGAATAGCCAATTAAATGTCTCATGACCGTTTCATAGACAGCTTAGACAGGCTCAAAAGAGAGTGAGAAAAAGAGAGAGAAAACATAAATTTGCTTACCCTTAATTTGCCCAGGAGCTAACCTCCTTTCCCCCATTTCGACAGTAGGAAACCTGGAACAGGTTAACTTCTGTCGACACTATCTATCCCTATTTTTGGCAGAAGAGCACAAACAAACTTGTAGGAGGTAAATAGCACATTGAGCTAGCTAGAAAACATTAATAACCAACTACCAATTCCTTTAGCAATTGTACTAGTGTAACATGAGGGCGCATGAATGCAAACTGAATTTCATTGCCTCCTTATTGTAGCCCTTGCACAGTAATCCTTAAACTAAAATAATTAGTGCTATATACATGGCAGAGCTATTCTCTGCATATGACCTATAAACACTGCTATCCCTTGATAATGTTATTCAATAGTATAAACCCCACCTGCATATCTCCTACACTTGTATTATGTCTCAAGATAACAGTGATATCCCCATGTGCTCCTAACAGAATATGCAATATTTCCTGTAGCTAATGTTACCAAAAACAGATCTGTAGTGCTTTACCCTACAATGTGAGAATCGGGACTGTCACAGTGGCTCCCTGCGTGGAAATTTCACATTCAGTAGGGCTGGTCAGTTTCTAAAAACGGACCTTGGCCCTTGACCCTTAAACCTGTTGTCCCCTGTCCGTAAAGCTATTCCATGCGATCTTTCCAATTCAAAGTAACTCTGAAGAATTACAGCTGAAAGGCAGTCCTGTTCCGTACCTGTGGTCTAACAATTTTAAATGTAGGCTAAAAACTTCTGCTGTTTTCTTTGTACTTCTTTTCATTTGTGTGCAGTGTGTGGTGTGCTGTTTAGCAGTTTAGAGGTCAGCTGCTTGTTCTATACTTGCATGAGTGCATTACTGAAGCCTGAGATCAGTTTGAAAACTGCCCTGAGTTGCAGAACTGCTTTTAAAAAGTAAATTTTGCCCAAATTCGACTTTGATGGTAGGGGCACTTAAAAATGGAGTACCAACAATGTTTAGCATATTAGGGACCCCCAGGGTATTCCCTAGATATCCCAGGGGTGGGGGATCAGAAATGTACAATGTACACCCTTAAAAAAATGAGTTTTTATACACCTGGGTAAAGTGACATTTTACATTTTACTCCCCCCCCCCCCCCCCCATTGTTGTAAAGCACTTCTCAGATTTAAACTTTGATGCTAGGAGCTATATATTCTTGACAGTAGGATTATTGGACATTGCAAAGAAAAAACAAATTTAGCGCAATTTTGAATAATTTTTTTCCCATATAGTCACTTTTTTTTTTTTTGTAAACAAATTTTATTTGTCAAATGCACATTCAGCGGAGCTCTGTAACCCAGAGGCTTCCGTAGCATCAATGAAACAAATCCTGACTTTGACAGTTTTCTCATGTAATCACAAAAGAAGAATAAATAAGGGACGTGCATATAAAATACAACCCGATTAAACAAAAAAACAAATAACACCCCCCCACCCCACACCCCATCGCACAACCAGCCCAGTAAAATCAGCAGGTATGATCGGAGCTACAGCTCTACCCTCGCTATGAAACATGTCCAATAGACACCATGCCGCCCAACACGCGTATGTTACATGCCCCCCGAAGAGAAGGGAGGAAAAGACCACAACCCACCCTATCCCTACGCTGGAATAGGCTCTAAATCCAATCCCCTGTAATCCGCCCAGCGCTTCCAGATTTTATAAAGTTTACGCGGGCAGCCCCGTGCTATAAAAATGGGGGCTTCAAGGCCCATACAAAAATCCAATCCTGCCTTCCACACTGAGACGGAGGGTGCGGCCGTCGCCTTCCAAGCCCTCGCAATGTCGCGCTTGGCAATGGTAAAACCCAGGAGCATCAGGTGGCGCTTGTAGACATTGCCTCCTATATCATCCATAACATGCAGGAGTACTAATTTAGGAGACCGAGGGAGATCCCAGCCCAGAACCTCTGAGAGGCATGCCAGTACACCCCGCCAAAACCTAGTCAGCGCAGGACATTCCCATATAGTATGTAGCAGAGTCCCTTCGTCATGCAAGCGGCGAATGCAATTCGGGGATGCCACCAGACCAGCCGTGTACAGTCTGACTCTAGTAAAATTTACTCTATGAAGGTATTTAAACTGGATAAGTCGAAGGCTCACAGCAATAGCCGCCCCACGTGGGGAAGCCAGGGCCTCCGTCCAGTCCTCCTCCTCAAGTGAGCCCACATCCTCCTCCCATGCCCCGCGGAGACGCTGCAGGGATGGGGAGCAGTGCGTTACCAGGTACTGGTAAATTTTTGATATCTTATGGTCCCGCAGGTCCCCCATGAAAACTTTCGCCTCCACAGGACTGAAGTCGGCCAACTCCCCCAGACCCACCAAGCTAGGAGAGAGAGCATGCCGGAACTGCAAATATTTAAAAAATTGTGTGCGCGGCATTTGAAAGTCCGTCTGCAAGTCCTGAAATGATTTCAGGACAGGTCCCCTCATGACATCGCCCAGGGTGGAGATCCCAATCACATCCCAGTTTTGGAAGCCGGGCAAGGCCGCCAACTGCGGCAGACGCCCATTATGCAAAAGCGGCGTCTCACAAGTTAGGCGATTCCACTAGCCCATCCTCCGCAACGTCTGTCTCCAAACCTGAAACACCAACTGTGTCGCACTCTGCAAAGAACGCCGCAAGTGCGCAGAATAGAGAAGCGTATGTAGTGAGTAATCTCCCATCAAACGGCGCTCTAGGGTATATGCCGGATCCGACCTGTCGCCATACCACCATTTGTTAAGAACAAACCGGTGTGAGGTCATATAGTACGAGAGAATGTCGGAAGTCGCGAGTCCCCCACTGTACGTGGATTTAAAGCAAGTACAGAGAGCCACCCTAACAACCCCCCCCCCCCCCCCCCCTGGTACAGCAAGCGAGGAAGAGAGACCATCTTGAAAATGGCCGAACGGCCATATATAGATAGGGGCATGTGGGACCAGACTCTAAGATCTTCACGCACCCTGTTCCACACCGGCACCAAGTTCCTTTCCCAGGAGATCGACCGCGTGTCCGAAAGAAACACACCCAAGTATTTCAGCCCCCCATGCGCCACCTGCACCGCGGAGGCCCAAGCACCCGGGTCAGCCCCTCCACTCAGGACCCACAGGGTAGACTTACGCTCATTCATATAAAGGCACGTAGTCTCCCTAAACACCTGCATGATACGCAGCAACCGCGGGCCAGTCTTATCCAGCTGAGTAAGAAAGAATAGTACATCGTCCGCATATAAAGCTATACGATCCGACAGTCCGTTGGCCCATTCAAACCCTGACACCTGCGCATCAATACGCACCCATGCAGCCAGGGGCTCCATTGCCAGGGCGAACAGATAGGGTAACAGGGGGTACCCCTGCCTGGTGCCTCGACCAATTGGAAAGACTGACGAGACAGAACCCGCCACGCGTACAGACGCTGTTATGTCTGTGTAAAGTAGCGTCAGATAGGAGAGAAAGCGGGGTCCTAGATTCAATCTGCGTAGGAGGGCGAATAGATATTCCCAGCTCAATGAATCCGGATGGACAATAGACGAGACATGGGGACGGAGGCGATTAGCAAGCGCCTTGGCCAGAACCTTAGCCTCGACGTTGAGAAGAGAGATGGGACGGTAAGATGCATGGTGTTCAGGGGGCCTGCCGGGTTTGTGGAAAATAACCACCTCAGCATGCCGCCAATCTCTGGACAAACGACCAACCTCCCTAGCCTCTTCCACGACCCTGCAATAGTGGGGACCAAGCTGCCGGAAGTACCGTTTAAAGAATTCATTCGGGAAACCATTAGGACCCGGCGCCTTACCGGGCTGCAGCTCCTGGAGAGCAGAATTCAGTTCATCTGCCGAGAATGGGCGGTCCAGGTCTGCGCTTACCTCATCAGTCAGAGTTCTGGGCGGAAGATCGTCCAAAAATCGGGCAATAACCTCTGCCGACAGACATTCTCGGGGAGCATAGAGGTCCGCATAATAGACCGCAAAACTTTCTGCGATGGCCGACGGATCCGAGATCGGTATTCCAACGGGACCGACTATACCCGGGAGGACCAGGAAGCCCATTGCCCCTTGACACAATCTATGTAAGAGTTTGCTCGACTTGTCCCCCCACTGATATATCCTGCTGTGGGTTGCCAGCCACGCCTGTCTGGCTTCTTCTAGCAAAAGGGACGAATAATCCTGTTGCGCTAGCGACAACTGGCGGCGGACCACCCGCCCACCCTCCCCATCTCCACTGCGCGCTTCTAGATACAAGATCTTCGCCTCTGCTCGAATAAGAGATTCCCTGCGGGCCACGTGTGCCGCAACGCAGAAGGAGATGTCCACCCCACGAAGTGTGGGCTTCATCACCTCCCACAGAGACGCCGCCTCCGACACCTTTCCCACATTATGCGACAAATAGTGGTCTATGGCGTCCCCCATGTGTTCCCTATACTCTGCCTTTTGGAGATTCCATGTGGAGAGGCGCCACCGGAAAGGTCCTCTCGCAAGGCCAGCACGCAGTGTAATGGCCACGGGCGAGTGATCAGATAGCCCTCGAGGGAGAATGTCAGCCTCCACCACCCTGCCAGCATCCCCCCGAGACACGAAGATATAATCAATACGAGAGTCGTGGACCGCCGAGATATAGGTGAACCTCGGAGTCCCGCCATGCAACCGACACCATGGGTCATCCCAATTCTGGCCCAGCACGAGGGAATAAAGCTTGGTGGGATTGCGAACCATCGGGGCCCCGTCTGGCCTCCACCTGTCAAGAGCAATATCTAGCACATTGTTCCAGTCCCCACCAATCACTGCCAGGCCCTCTGGGATATCTGTCCACACGGTCACAAGTTTCTCTACAAAACCCCAGGACAGCGGTGGTGGGGCATAGACGCTACCAAAAATCATGGACTCACCCCTCAACGTACCCTGTAGGAAAAGATATCTTCCCTGCGCATCACCCCACGTTCTAATGTGGATATAAGGGACTCGTTCGTGGATCAAGACCGCCACTCCCCTCGAACCCCGCACAAAGCCTGCATGAAACACTTGGGTATATCCGAAGCACTGAAAACGAGTGCTTTAGTCCCCATAAGGTGTCTCTTGTAGCATCAAGATATCAGCACTGGCGCGTTTAGCCTGCTTAAGGATAGCGCCACGCTTAATCTTATCTAGCGCCCCTCTGACATTCCAGTTCAAAATGCGCAGGGACCCCAAGGGATCTAACGATCTACCCGCTGTGGCAGCCATGCCAAAACATCAGAAACATGAAGAGCCCTGGTGGCCCAAGACATGCCACACAGCGCGATCCCCGACCTGCATGTGGACAGTGCGATTGAAAGAACAGCAACAATTCCCCTGAACAACCCGTCTGGAATAACCAACAGAGATACCGGCCCTCATCGGGCTCCGCTGACCACTACGAACATTTCTAAGAATTGTAGATTCACATGCACAGAAATTAATCAGTCAGCTGGTGCCGCTTGATCTGAAGCAGATCCCACCCGCGACGGAGCATTGCCGGATTTGGACCGCCTCCTGGACCTGGTGCGGCGAGACCCCCTCCCCCCGGCCACCGGGCACACTCCGGACCACACCACTCGAGGAGGAATCAGATTCTCTCCCGGGCGGAGAGTGAGGGCGCAGCCGCACTGTCTCATCTGTCCAACGGGAATCCTCCTCCGGAGAGTCAAAAAAATACGTGCGGGAGTGATAGACCACCTTCAACCGGACCGGGAAGAGCAACGCATATGGAAGTTTGAGATCCCGCAGGCGGGCCTTAGCCGCGAGGAATGACTGCCGCTGTTGTTGGGTCTGTTTAGTATAGTCCGGGTATATACGGCTACGAGCATTATTATACTGCAAAGGTTCTTGGGCCCTGGCTTGCTTCAGGATCACATCCCGATCCCGATCATGATAGTTAAGAAGTTTCGCAATCACTGGCCGCGGCCGAGCCCCCGAGGGAGGCTTCTGCATCAGGGCTCTATGTGCCCGTTCCACCACAAAGCATTTAGATAGGGAGTCGGGGGGCAGCCATCCCTCCAGCCACTGGGTGATAAAGCTCTCCATGTTTCCAGACTCACGCCCTTCCGGAAAACCAACAAAGCGGAGGTTGTTGCATCGCGCCCTGCCCTCCGCATCCTCCACCGTAGACGCCAAGCCCCGCTGAGTAGTCTCTAGAGATGTCACTCGTTGTTGCAGGGTCGTCACCACATCCTCCACGCCAGAGATCCGCGTCTCAGTCTCAGCGATGCGTGCCACCGCATTTCGCAGGTCCTGGCGCAGCAACATAACTTCTGAGCCCACCGCCCCTATCTTGGCATCAAGGGCGTCCCTGGATTGGGTGATTGCCGATTGTCTGAAACATTACCCTGGGCCTCCCCACCGCAGAGCCCCCACGACCAGCCAACTTGTCCAGCGTACTTTGCTTGGAGGACCCTCCACCGATTTTGTGTCTCGTCATGGTGGGCCAGGTGTACCTTCGTGATCCCCCTCCCAACAGGCAGGCTCTATCACTGTGCACCCCGGTGGGGTATCGTAGGTAGCACAGGGGCGACATTACTGTCTGGCAGCGGTCCGCGCAGCTCGATCCCACTGCCGATGTGGCCGTCAGGGTGCCCTTGCCGAGTGTCCCTAATCCCTGTGCGCCAAGTGGCACCGCTCCACGCCGCCCAACGGGTTAATGTCAATGTCCCACAGTGACCCTGCGGGCGATGAGGGTTCTGCCAGGGCGTCACACAAGGCACCTCACGGGCCCCAATATCGCAGTATGCCCCGGAGCCTGGGTCCTCAATGGTACCCCCACAGGGCCGCAGTAAGGCCCCCGGGGATGGGCAGGATGCACCCCTGGGCCATCCAAGAGACCCTGTAGACTCTGCAGGCCGCGGTCGCCACCCTGCACCCCCACGCGGTCCGACAGCACCGCCAAGCCCCCACACAGACCTGGAGAAGACTGGGGGGACGGGAGGGCTGGGACCCAAGTCCACCCGCGGAGAGCTGGCCACTACCACCGGTCCACCTCAGCACAAGCTTGGGCCCAGCGGGGGATGCGACCACTCACCCAGTGTCGCCTGGGTCCTCCCCGCAGCCCGATCTGGCTGCCGACAATTGGGAACGATCTCCTGCGAAGGCCGGCAATCACCGGAGGCCCAGAACGGATGGGCGGAAGCCCACTCACGAGCCACGAAGTACGCGCCAGCCTCTGCAGCCCGGGGGCCACGCACCGGCTCAACGATGTCCCAGCCAGCAAAGCCCCAGGCAGGGCGACTGCCAACACCACCAGGCCAGACACGGGTCCCGGGAGCTCCACCGCCGGGGGGCCAAAATGGCGGCCACGGCAGAAAACATCTCCCTGGGCGCCAACTCTCACCCCTTCGGTCCGACCGACCGACGATCAATGGGGGTGGGGAGGGGGGGGCACACAGGAAATCTCGCCAGCAGGGTGACTCACTCCGCGCCACCAGCGGGGGGCCACCCTATCCACAACCGCTCTACGATTCCGGAATCCGCCAGTCGGGCCGCACTCGAGGCCGCTGTCTCACAGGCCTCAGCGACAATCCGATCCCGCCGCCGCTGCAAGTTGCCGCTCCGGCCCCCAGCACACCACCAACAAGCGTCGCCGCGTCGCACCACCTCCAGGCACAGCAGGCGGAGGGTATCGTGGCTAGAGGAGCAGGATAAAGGAAGGATTAATGAAGGGCTGGACGGAGCCTACTCAGAAGACGTCCGCCATGCTGGCTCGCTAAGCCACGCCCCCCACATTTTATTTTTAATAATTATCACCAACCCTTTTAATGTTTCCACATATGCAAAGCAAGCCTCATTCCTTCCCTTTTTCATTTAAATGCATTTATTTATAACACTAAGCACAGAAGCTTTACTTGAACCTAAAATAGCTTTCGCCACTTTTTAAAGAGCAGTGATTATTTTACCATCAGATCCACAGATGTACTTATGTAAAAAGCAACAAGAAAGAAAATCCCTACTTTTAATCCTTTCACTGTTATTCAAAATAATGAAACTGTCTTTTCTGACTTTTAAAATCAGCAGTTTTCAATGCACACTTTCAAACCATGTTTGCACTAACTTAAGATCTACTTAACCCAGCATTTTTCCTTGTGGCTTGTGACCAGGAATAGCCATGTGTTGTTGTGCTCTGACCGGCAGGCGTCAATTTCTACGCCTTTCTCAGGAGAAAAAAAAACTTTGCTGTATTGAAATGTCCTTAAAAAGTTTAATCTCCTTTTGTTGTGTCAGACAGCTTCTTCTCAGTGAGACAACTTAAACACAGCTGTTTGAAAGCTCTTTTCCTGGTGCAGGAAATTTAAGCACGGTTCAATCTATTTAAAAGTCCGACATTGCAAGCCAGTCAAAATCTATTGTTCTGAATGTGTGTACAAAAGATGTGCTTTTATTTAACAAGCAACTAATTACTCAGATAATGTGAATTCCTTTTAATATCTAATACAATGTATCTAAGGAGAATGCTGTAACATTTTATATTGAGTCCTAGGTGTGTAAAGCACACAATTTCGTTTTTTAGGTCTCGCCTGGCGAACGCAGCGCGAAGCGCTGTCGCCAGCGAGATCTATTGTTGCTGACTTGCCTCGGAAGTGGGACAGGAGATGGGCACGCGCAGGCTCTTGGCGGATTTGAGTTGGTGTACGCGCTTACAGCCACGCGGCGTGCACATCTCCTGTCCCCCTTCCCTCGCAAGTCAGCATGCAGTTTCACTTTCGTGAACATTCACTCGTTAAAAACACAGCATTTGGGCATCCGCAGGGCTTTTGGCGCTTGCATGTAACGTGTACAGCTGGTGCTTGGTGCCGTGTTAATTAGGCTCGAGGCAGTAGTTTCTTTGTGAACGCGCTCATAAAGACTCGGGCCCCTCTCAATTCCTGAACTATGGCTATGGCGCAGCGGTAAAAATACAAGAACCACACCAGAGAGGTACGATGGACCTGCGCCACCTGTACCTTGGTACCCACATGCTGTGGTAATTACCTAGCCCTCGAACTCCAGTGCTCGCGCCCCTTGCGCCATTTCAATGTGTACATATTAACAGGTTCGAGCCTTATGCGTGCTCCGTCATACTACATGCCGCGCTACATCCGCTAATAGCGAACGGGAGGGTTGGTGCTCAGGGCGCCCTATACAGCCTTCTTCATTCAAGCGTAAACAAGCGGGCCCATTCCTTTTTAGCGCTGGGAGCTAGGCGATTTGCCCAGAATCACCGGATGTTTGAGGGTCGGTGCCGAGACTCGAACTGGATTCCCCAGCTTCAAAGTCCCACGCTCTAGCCATTATGTTGTGTTGCTCTACACAACGCGTGTAGTGTGCCTTGCACCCCTAGGCCGTCGCGCCATCGCCCCCCCTAGGGACAGGATAAAGGATCTGTGATCCCGGCTGTCAGGAAACCCGGTCTGGCTGAAGGGGGAAGCGAGGAGAGAACTCGCGGGCAGTCTTGCCCGAGTGTAATCCAAAGCGGGCCAGCCACCCCCATCGCTGGCTACCCTGGGGCAGTCCCCGGGCAGCTAAACATATCGGCATGAGCCCCCGGTCCTAGTGCCTGGTAGGCAAACCACTAATGCAAGTGCAATTCAAAGCAACAACGAATATTTCGCAGTCGCTGGGCCGGCATGTACTCCCGGGAAGACCCGCTGGTCATCTTGTACTCCGACTCGGCCTGCTCTCACCTGCTGAACTCCTGCAGCGCCTGCTTCGCCGAGTTCTACGCCCCCTGCGCCAACAAACACACACGCACCAGCCGCCCTCAGCCAGTGCATGCGTATCCCTCAACGCGCGCATGGCGTGCTTTCGCTTTCCCTCCCTCCGGCGTTTCAGCCCACGCTCAGGTTCTCCCGCCCGTTGAGGCCCCCTCTCTTCCTCCCTCGCAGCTCTCTCCCCTCCTCTCCCTGCCTCCTCTTCGACCCCCTTTTGTCTTACTCCCTGCCCTTTTGAGTCAACTTCCTCCCCCCTTTGACTACCTAGTTCCTCTTCCCAGCGCAGCCACGCACTGCTCGGTGACCCTCGGCAGAGAGCAGCCCTCGCACGGCCACAAGGATGGAGAACACACTGCTGCTCAAGATGCTCCTGCTGGCGATCCTTACCGGCCAGCTGAGGCTGCGCAGGAAGGTGGGTGCCCCCGGCAGACACCCTCCCCACCCCCTCCTGGCATGTGAGAGTGATCGGCCGGACACCCCCTGCTGGCATGTGTGAGTGTGAACGAGCCTGGCACACCCCTGCTGGCATGTGTGAGTGAGTGTGGACAAGCCTGACACACCCCTGCTGGCATGTGCACGTGATCGGCCTGACACCCCGTGCTGGCATGTGTGCGTGAGTGTGAAGGAGCCTGACCCCACCCTGCTGGCGATCCTTACCGGCCAGCTGCGGCAGCGCAGGAAGGTGGGTGCCCCCGGCCTGACAGCCTCTCCTCCCCCTGCTGGCATGTGTTTTGTGATGGTATTGTGTATCTTTATTTTCAGCGTGGTCCGCTTTCAGTGCGGTCCGCCTTGGTCACGCTTGTTTTTTCATATTATCAGAGCTGGTTGTAAATTGCATTAACTGTTCTCTTGACTCTTCGTAAATGTGGTGCCATGGCGGCGGTACCTGCCCATTGATCGCCCGCCTTGCACCCTGGCATGGCAATTCGCAGCATGACCGGACTGAGAAATCATAAGGGGGTGTCCCGCCCAAACAGCCCATCTGAAGCTACGTACCTGCATTTACATTTAGTAAAAACATAATTTTCGGTCGATTTTACCATTGCCAGCACCTCTAAATGGGCCAAGTCCATAATGTAATCTTTTTGGCCGCATTTGTGTGTGAATTCCCTTCTAGCTGAGTGTGCGGGTTAGTGTATTTCTTTAAAAGTGCATGGGCATGGATGTCTGTGCCACTCTATCTAAGTCAATCTGGGTGTGCGTGCGTAAGGCTTTTATGATTAAGATCTAAGAATCCGCCTCGGGCACCACACAACCTCTTCGTTAACGCCTTTCACAGCGCAGCAGTAAATGGAACAAAAATTTCTTGGAAACCTACACGCGTCCCCGGGCGATTCAGGCTGGGTCAGTACTGCCAGCATTCAGCTTTTTGTTTCGTTTCTTTAATTGAATTTAATTGCATTAATCAGCAGTTGAATTAAAAAGACATCCTGTGCATTTGAAGGCCGCAATCACTGGAGGAACGCCTGGCCCACCTTTCAACGCAACCACGGCACAAGTTTTCACGTTTTACAAATTATTTATGATTAATTATTTTGTTATTATGCAACAATACTGTATCCTGCCGTCGAGATGGAGAGAGTAACTGAACCATTTTGCGAATGTTCGACCTGGCACCCCGTCACCCTGAGGTTAAGCAATTGTTTGGCATTGGAGTCTGGAGCTTGTTGCTTTCTATTGAGAGTGATTTTTGTGTTCATCGTTATTTTTGTGTAGCTGTCAGTTGGCAATAGGCCTCGCATTACTAAAAATTAGAGCTATTGGTGTTGCATTATTATTTGCAACGCCAAAAGCTCAAACTTTTACTAATGCGAGACCTATTGCATTGCAAATGCTTGTTCTTCCTTGCTAACAGTTAAATCTGACCTTAGGAAACTACACTGGCTTCCAGTCAGGGATAGAATTTCCTTCAAGAGCCTATGCATTGCCCATCGCGCATTCTGGAAAACTGGCGCCATCGTAAATCATTCTTTGATCTCTCCCTACTGTCCTACCAGACATCTTAGATCAGCCTCCTTGTTCCTGTCTACGGTGCCTAAAGTCAAGAGAGCCAGGTCTGGCGGTTGATTGTTCTCCTATAACTCATCAAAACTGTGGAACTCTCTCCCTCTCTATTTACGATCGGAATCAAATTATCTTTCTTTTCGAAAGTGCCTAAAAACGCTACTGTTTACCACTACAGACTAGGTTCTTCTATCCCTCACGCGCACACAGGCACATATAGCGCTGGGACGCCTCAGGGTAGCCATCGCGCTTTACAAAAACTCTTTTCATTCTTTCATTTCATGCTATGAGGCCTTTTTTATTCCAATTGATTGTGAATTTTAAGTTATCCGTACCATTGTGGCAATTTGCACATTCAGACTTTGTTACTATTTTACTTCCAATATGCTATTTAGCATATGTTACATAATTCATTGCTTGAATTTTAAAATGTAATTCTTTCAATGGCATTTGCATAACCGAATGACAACAAAAACCTAATTGAGCTTATTACAAACTTTTTCAACAAGGGGTCCTACACTCAGAACACACAACACTGCTTGTTTAAAGCAAGCCCTTCTCACACAAAAACATACTCTGCTTACTGAAACAGGTACTTTCATGCATGTTAGTCTACAACCACATACAACAACAAAAAACATTAACCCACAAATCAACACTTAGGACAAAGCAAAAGACAGTCCACAGACTGCTCCATGTTCAAGAAGCCAAATACACCAAATTACCAGTTTGGCTGACAGAACACTCCATATCACCACATTTTGAATTTTACTAAGTGCGCAGATCCGGATCCTTTGTATAGATATAGTTGGTTCCATGATGTACTAGTCACCAGGGAAGAAATCATTTTTTTTTTTTAATATAGCTAAGCCTATTTAGGTATCCCCTCTGGGGGGAGCCAGCTGAGTACTTTCAACTCCTTTCGGGGAGAGGAGTTGATCTAACGGCTAGGGCGCTCGACCTCGGACCTGGGGAACTGGTTTCGAGTCTCGGCAATGACGCTGAACATCCTGTGATTCTGGGCAAACCACTTAATCTCCCCGTGCCTAACCAAAAATGAATGTGTGTCCTCATGTAATGTAACTGTGTCACACAGTACCCGCAGGCCACTCTATGGGACAGTCGAAGGAGTACAGAAAACGGGCCTTATATATGCATTTGTTACATAGTCAGCATAAAACCAAAGGGAGGTCCTGGCACATACAAGTATACTATTTGACTAATATGGGTATACCAAATTTGCTTGCTCAACAAAGTGGGAGGGGAGACTAAACTGCTTACATCAGTAAGAATAGCCTGACAGTTCTACACTAGCAGCAGGTGCATTCTGACTGCTACAGGTCTTTCTGAGCATGTGCAAGGCTCTGGAAGAGGGAGAAAGCACATGGTGAGCACATGGCTAACTAAAATGGCTGCCAGGAACAAAATGGCTTTTAGCTCATGCTAACAGCTATTCCTGCAATCTTTAACAACTGGAAACCTTTAGTTTCCCATTAGTTGTTTCAACTTCCCACCTTCCAGGAGCTGGTTGCATGGATGGTAATTGGCTGCGGTGGCAGGAGGTCCATCTGGCTAGTGGTTTTGTGGAAATGTGCCTTTTAATGAGCACACCGGTGCAGGGGTCACCATTCTCTGTCAATGGGTCCTTAGACCAACAAAATGGATTGGCACTGAAGCTGGAATTCAAATAGCAAGTTTATTAATCACTCATGAGTGGTACTACGTCCACACAGCACTCTCGTGCTGCCTGAGGTAGTACATTGAAGTCACAGAACCACAGGCCTTATATACAGCTTTTTCTGCACTGGTAAGCATGTAGATACAAATAAAAGGTACAGGCCTACACAGGAATAGTTAGCGGCAAACCTGGGCAGATGGGAGATCGCTTACCAAAGTGGGAGGGGGAGCAGGAGTGCTTATGGCAGAAGTAAGAGATTGACAGATGTGTTTGAGACCAGGTGTTCTGGCAGCTACAAACTCTTAGCATGCATATTGCTTTTAGCTGAGTCAGGAAGTCAACTAAAATAGACAGCACAGGCAAGGAAAAAGACTAGCAGCAGAGGATGGGAGAATTACAAAGCCAACAAAATGGATGCCATAACCAAGATGGCTTCAGCTTATGCTAACAGAAATTATTTCAGATTTCCACAGACGACCCTTTTAGCATATGCTGAAGTCATTTTCTTATGCTTTTGAGGGAATACGAAAAATATCGTTTATATCGATCTGCATCATTTCATTAATGTCTTGATCACTTGCTAATCGGGCATTTACATTCTTAACATTTCGTTTAGTCAGTGTACACGAGGTACAAGTAGAAACACAAAGGGAACAAAGTTAGGACATTCTATGCTTCTGTTCATGATAAGAAAGAGTAAAATAATAGTGTTCCATGGGGACAGGAGTAGCAGCAGTCAGTAGATTTCGGACAGGAGCTACTTCATCTACAATCCCTGTTATTATAGCAACAATAACAGTCGAAATAAGTCCAGTAACAATCATTGTTCTTTTGCTACAAACTCTTGCAGCAGTCGATTTCTTCTCCTTAGGCATATTCATTTCATCGACAAACAACAAAACAGATGGTGTCCTAAGGTTCACTTACATTGAGACGAATAGTCACTAATAGACTACCCCCCTTTGAAGTCAGTCTTTAACCACCCAGGACAGTGGCTCAAACAGTCTTTTTCAGCAACGAAGTGTCTTTCTTACTGGGTCGCAGCTGATATCGGCATGTACCAGGAATCGTGTGGTCAGGGAAGACTTCCTCAGATCCTTCAGGTGACGTGGCTTGTCCTTCTTGGTGACCAGGATATCGCGGTGATCTGCCAACGCATCTGGGCTCACTAGGTCTTGCAACACTTTTCTGCAGTGTGTCGCATGGACCCAGTTTTTCCGGTCCGTCACTCGAACTGCAGTCCTGGTAGCCAATAGTACCTGCTCCGGTCCTCGCCTAATCAAGTCCTTCCAGAGAACCAGCTAGGAAGCTGGTTCTCTGGAAGGACTTCATTACCACGTAATCGCCAGGGCGCAAGCAGTGGCCCTCACCTTGCGACCTGTTTGAAAGTCTCTCCCAAACCTGTTAATAAATAGAAGACAAACTGTCAGTCAACTGAGACAAATAGTCATTCATCAATACATAGGGTACATCATCTATAGGGTGTGGCTTAGGAATCCCCCAAATATTCATTGGCCTTCCAAAAACCACCTCATACGGTGTGAGGCCAGATCGTGTATGTGGTATCGATTTTAATGGATAGCAATGCTAAAGGCAGTGCATCAGGCCATTTCAAAGATGTGGAAGCCTGTATCTTGGCCAATTTTAATTTTACGGTAGAGTTGTAACGTTCCACTAGCCCTGCTGATTGTGGGTGAAAAGTAGCATGAAACTTCTGCTTAATTCCCAACCCTTTCATGAGATACTCAACAACTTGCCTAATAAAATGGGATCCGTTGTCACTCCACAAAACTCGTCAAATGCCGAATCGGGGAAAGAAATCCTTTAGGAGCACCTTTGCTGTAGTAAGAGCTGTATTATCTTTTGTAGCGTATGCCTTCACCCATTTACTAAAGGCACAAACCACAACCAAGACATACTTTAGGTTGTTACAACGCTCAAACTGGATTTAATCTATTTGCAGGACCTCAAAAGGTGCAGTAGGTATTGCAAACCCTCCTGTTGGAGTTCGTGTTCCCTTTCAAGGATTGTACTGGAGACAGATCAAACAGGACTGGACCATTTTCTTAGCTTTGTTATTGAGGATGCTTCAACATGTGCCGACCCATGTGCCATGTGAATCATAGGGTGTAAATAGGCTGTGGGTAACTTCCATTTTGTCATTTCTTTATTCCTCCAACAGCCCTCATCATCCAATGTTCCCTTGTTGGACCATTGGTCTAATTCATCAACAGAGGCAGATTGTTGCATGTCCAGCACCTGGCATCATGCCAACGTTCAGTCTGTGATTTAACTACATACATAGATGTGGTACTTCGCTGCATTGCGGTCTGCCAAGCTGTGTAATCTGCAAAGGCTTTGCCTGCTCCTATTTTATCGGTCACTTTCTTGTGTGCGCTACATTTAACAATTGCCACTTTCTTAGGGTAGGTCAAGGCAGTAAGGAGATTACGTACTAATTCCCCATGCACTATTTGTGTCCCATGTGAAGTTAGAAAGCCTCTTTCTTTCCATAGCTGCCCGAAGTTATGAGCCACGCCGAAGGCGTATTGGCTATCCATGTAAATGTGAACAAGCAAATCTGTACTAAGCTCACATGCTCTTGTCAGTGCTATCAACTCAGCTGCTTGAGCTGACTTCTGTGGGGAAGGGGACCCACGGGAGGCGCGTGAAGTGCAAGTAGCTGCTATCGGGATCTCTATTACAGCCTATGGAGAATGTCGCGGTTGGAAATAAACAGTTTAATAATACTTCTAGCAGGAGTACAAAGTTAAAACTTTAGACTTAAGCTTTTGAGGAGCCCACTATCACGAGAGTACTGAGGTACCACTGTTACCTGCCCCAGGGAAGCCGGGTGCATAGGTCGTTTCTGCTGTCGGGTCGCGGGCTGATTTTCAATGGGAAAATAGTCAAAAGTTCTGCTAGCCAAAGCGTCTGATGCCGTGAAGATCAAAGATGTGAAGATTGTAGAGAAGAACCTGAAAGCAGAGGGGACAGAGTCTGGGTCACGGCAAAGTGACCAGGAGGCTCAAAGCAAGGAGCCCTTCGATGTCGGGTGCTTCAGGTGGAAAGTGGAGTAGCTTGGATCTGCAGCCACGGGCTCCGGGAGGGTTCAAGGAAGGCCAGCTTCAGGAGGGCGACTGTCCCACGCCGGATGAGGGTCGCTGCGGTGTTAGTGTCCGGATTGGATCCACTAAGCCTTGGCAACCGCAACCCACGAAGAATAAACCAATCTGCTACAGTGCAGACCCCCAAGGTCTGGGGAGGTCTCCTTCGAGGAGACTGTAGAGCAGGCCTGGAGCAACCAGGGGAACGATTGATTGTAGAGAGAGACCTCCGCTAGGGCCCACAAGTCGAGAGACAAGGGACCGCGGGAGGCGGAAATTTGGCGTCTGTAAAAGGGCACCCACGGGCCTCCGGAGGGGGCTAGGGCGCTGGTCTTTGGCACAATTGCTGTAGAGTGGTTGGCTCGAAAACGGGCCAAAGCACAACTTCCCCACTGGTCAGGGTCGTGTGCTACGCAAGAGGTGGCCGGTGTCCTGGGATATTGGGGATCTAGGCACCCACGCGGTCCACGGTGCCCAAACTCATTGAGCACACTCACTGGCCTCTGGGATGCGCTGGAAACCCACCTCACGGTTTCTGGAAGTCGCCGAAGTTCGTGAGAGCAGCGAAGTTCCAACTGGGTCACTTGCAGTGTTTCAGGTGCCTGCCAAGCAGGGGGATAACTCTTTTATCCCAAGGGAGATTTCTTCCGTCAGCTGGGCAGCAGCAAGTCGAAGGTCAAGACTGTAAAGTTCAAGATTAATCTGAGGCTCTGGGGCCACGTTATTCACCTTTATCCCCAAGATTAGGGGAGTGTCCAGAGTAGTGTCCACCAATGAGAGGTGAGGCGGGAAAGGGTGGCTACACCCTCTCCCCTTTGTGTGTTTCCCGCCTGGGCGAGGGGCAGGATGCCCCTGAACCGGTTCCAAGCGGTGTATGCAGAATGAGGCTTCTGCAGCTGCCTACGTGCAACTCTGAAAGGACATTTGGTGCACCCACCCTGTTCCAATCCACATTATCCTGTCTGGGGAGATGGTAGCACCTCCCTGCCACCGGAGCCCTATTGTCCAGCTGGCGAGGCTGGAGTTTTCCCCAGCAACAGCCAGCCAGGGTCGTGTAGGTGGCGGGCAGTAGCCATTTTGTGTTACTTGTGCACTTTTAAATTGGTGTCCAAATTCTACCACTTTTCCCATATCGACCCTCTAGCAGGGGGGAATCTTACCCTCATGCCCATGACTGGACTGGGGGTATGATTCCTACATGTTTGACACCAAACACGATATGGTTCTGTGTAGCCATTCTCAAGTTATCGCGTTATCGCGATAGACTTATAATGCGGTTAAGAGTATATGGTATGGCTACACTACAAACAACCCAGCAATGATTTTACGAGGGTTGCAGAGAGGCCCTACTCATGTAGAGGTCCCCCCCTCACACATACCTCAGCACCCTGCCTTGTAGGATTAGCAAGGCCTGCTATAGGGGTGACCTATGAGAGTATATGTGTTGTAATGGGGTGGGATATAGGGTACCTATATCCCTGTAAGGGGTGCTAGCACCACCTTACCAAGACTACAGTCGTGGTCTGGTGGTGTCAGTTTGTATGGCTGTCCCAGGGTGGCACAATAAGTGCTGCAGCCCTGGTAGGCCTACTGAGGGACCCATGCCCTGGGTACCTAGGGTACCATCTACAAGGGACTGTCGGGGCATCCTCAGCATCCAATTTGTTTGTACCTAGAGTACTTGACATCAGTTTTAGGGAGAAAGCAGATAGGCTGGAGCAGATAGGCTGGGGTCCTGGATAGCAGGATCCCAGCCAGACTAGTCAAAAACCACTCAAATACCAGGCAAAAAGTTGGGGGCAACCATTAGTCGGATTCCACCTTCCTACACTTCCTCTATCCCGTTAATACTGCTGACCTCGCAAAAGGGGGCACTCAGAATGCCAATGTCCAATCTCTTTACAAAAAGCACACTGATCAGAAGACTAAGTTGATCGAGAGAAAGGGGGTACGCTTTGGGTATATACTGCACGTCTGCCTCTACCACCACTCTGAATGGTGGACCATATACTTGAGCCAACATAACTTTCATTTTTAACTCCTTTACCCTCTTATCCTTTTGCTTCCAATTCCTGACGCTCCTAATTCTAGGCCATAGTCAAAAGGGAGACTGGGGAAGACGTAGTCCACGAACTTTCGCTGGCCTTTAAGCGACTAGCTATGTCTGACAACATGTTGGCGACAAATTTGTCTATGAACAGATGCTTACCTGTGTCATCTGTCAATGACTGTCCACTAAAGTCATGGAATGTCTCTTCAAATCGTGTAAAGAAATCAGAAACTGACTCATCCGCTTTCCGTTTACAAGACGGTAATGTAGTCTAATCTATTTTCTTACGGGGGTATGAGAGTTTTTAACTTGGTTATAATAGCTTTGGAAAGATCTAATATCTCCTGTTGTGGCTTCTGTGCAGGATCTCTAGCCGCATCTATTTCTTCTAAATGCACCCAAGTATCACCATATGCTACAATATCATCTGTTTTCCGAATTGTTCTCCACATGTCAGGGGGCAAGATAAGTCCAAAAAACATATCAATATCTGGCAAGGTCATAGTGCAGGAGCTAATGGCGCCTTCCACTTCTTCATAGAAAGCGGCCGGATTGTTCCACGGGTCAGGCAAAGCAGCTTTAAGAGCCGTAACATCTGCTCTATGCCAAGGAGTATAGACCCAATTAAAGACCAAATATCCCTTTGCATCATCTGAATCTTTATCAGCACTTGTTCCCGTACCCTTCGGAGGAACATACAACGGCGCAGCTTCACGCATCGGTTTTACAGTAACTACAGTATCTCTAGGGTCATTGTCTGTCCCCAAAACTTCTTTTCTGCACTGGAGTCTGAATTGTTTGTGCAGTTTTAATATTACCAGCTGATTTTTGCTCTGCTTTTAAACTTAGTGTATCATGTCTTAATTTAACTACTCGCCTTATTAAATCGGGTATATTTGAAAAAAGAAAAGTTCCATAATTTAATTGTTTATAATCCGAATTGGTATCAGTAACCCAAGTATTACCTCCCAGGTAATCTGCTCTACAAAATATAACTGCTCTAAATCCTTCCACTGCTGAACCACCGCTACAAGGTCTGGGGCAGAAGTAGTCCCATGAGCTTCTTTGCAAGCAGTGGATCTGATAGTGGCTTTTTCGTCAATAGTCAAAGTAGAGAGAGTCTGCCGCCCATCTTACTTATCTAAATCTTTATCATCTGAAGAAAGATGTTCTTCTTCAGAAAGATCATTCACAAGGGCAGAGGGAAACATACGGGGGCGGAGGTCGATCTAACAAGATGGAATCTTCCTGAGGTTTATTAACATTAGGATAAATGGGGCGCCTAACAGGGTACTGGCCAGTTACCTCTAAACGACGCTCCCTTTCCTCTTTTTAGGTCGAGGGACCATCCGGTCTGCCGAAGGCAGAACCGGAAGTCCGGAGATTTAATGTTTCTGAGAGTGGCTCTTTAGCCCGCCTCTCTTTTTGCTTCTCCTCCATTGGCTGGCTTCCTAAACGGAGGCCAGCCATTGGAGGAGAGAGCCGTCCCTCCAAATAGGCTCCGTCTTTTTCAGATTCGGGGGCGTGTTCCGTGCTCTTCTTTCCACTTTTTAGCCACGCCCCCGAATCTGAAAACCGCCGCTGCGTTTCTCCGAGGCATTTCTGCTTCGCCTCGGAGAAAGGCAGTGGTGTGCTTGTTTAGTTTTGAAGGAAAGTATCTAGAATTCTGTGGCTGTGAATTTGTTTGCACTTTTAGACAGAGTTTTGTGCACAAGCCGTTTGTTCCGGTCTTCGCGGTCCAGCGCGGTGCTGTATTTAGCTTGCTGTGGCTTCCTAGAACCTCAATCTTTGCGGACTCGTGTGAAGTCTGATAAATCGAGTTTTACGGTTGTTGTTGGGGTCTGCGCCATGTGCAGGGAAGTGTTGAAGCCAGGGGTGTTTATCTTCAAAGATTCGTTCTGGCTAGGAGATGTCTCAAACTAGGGTGTCTTTTTCATCACTGATCTTATCTCACATTGTTGCTTTTGCGTATTTTTCCGTACTTTGTGTCCCAGATTCGGTTGAGCTTCTGAACTTCCGCCTCAAAGGGCTAGGGGCTTATCAAAACCCAGAGACTCGAAAATATCTAATAGTGCTTGTTCTAATCTAGAGAAACCCGGAAATTTGAATTCAAAGCTCCATTTCTGGTATCTGCTCAAAGTGGGATTGCTGAGGAACAGGTTTATTCCAGTATTCATCACTAAATGTAAAGCAAACCGTTAAGGCAACTGTGAACTCCCGTGGGTGCTACCGACAATTGTGTATTGGTCGTGCAAGAAAGCGCTCACAACCACTCCTGCTAGCAGTGGTGAACAACCGGAGATATGCTGCTGTTTATGGACACTGCACCACGAGCTGTATCACGTGAGCACGTTTAGGGATGTAGAGTTGGTGCTTGTGAAATGTACAAGGTGGTCCACAATGGAGCATGAGGGCCCCCACATTTGTATGAACTTCCTGCCTTATCTGCTTGCCTATAGATGGCTTTAAAGAGCGTAAAAAATACACCAACTGGGTCTTGTGGCGCTATAGCAGGACCGTTGTGTAGAATCAACACTGCACCAATGACGAACTCACAAGGCATGGGAAAAGAGATCCGAACCATGTATGCTCATACATTCCCTGGCCTCTCTCTCGATTTACCAGACGGTACCCTGTCGGCAAAGAAGCAGTGCTCCAGTTCTGGGCTTTTCTTTTACAAAGCATTGTCAGAGGTTGTTAATCGAAAACCAAGGGCTGTTGGGCAATAGGTGTATAATATTGCAGTTTTGTCTAGCACTGACCAGGCCTCAAGGGCCCCAGAGAGTGGGAGACGCCCCAGACTCCGGGGAAAGCACATTTGCCTTTCAGGGCTGGGACAGAGCTTTCACTGGTCTGCCATCTCTTGTGTAATTTCAAACAAAACGGAGTTTGCGCATCTGATCTGTGCACGCCAGGCCTACCGCCAGGCTCTCGCTCGCCCACCTCTGGTGACGCATACATCTCCACGCGGAGGTGGGCAGCTGTTACTTAGGAGCAAGCCGGAGCGCACTCTCATTAGGAGAGCTGACCTCATGTAATAGAAGGGGAGAGCTGTGTCTTGGAGAACAGGGGTGAATGAGAAATCCGGACAGGCCCATCCCCGACTGGCAATGTAGGGCCTAGCTGGACTTGTGTATCTCTGCCTGGCCTTGTATCGCCTAGCTAGACATGTGCATCTCTCGCTGACAATCCTGTGCTAAGTTGAACAGGCCCATGTATGACTTACCTTTGTAGTGCCGGGCTGAACAGGCCCTTCTCTGACCGTGTAGTGCCGAGCTGGACAGGTCCATCTTTGGTGGTCCTCCTCGTGTGTCACTCGACAGGCCCCCTCTTCACTGCCTTTGGAGTGGCTAGCTAGACACACCCATCTATGGCTACCATAGGATGCTTAGTTGAACTGGCCCATTTCTGACGATCTTTGCACATATTGAACTTGTAGTGCCAAGTTGGACAGGCCCATACTGAACTTGTAGTGCCAGGCTGAACAGGTCTAACTCTGGCTTTGTAGTGCTGAACTTGACAGGGCCATCTCTGGTGGTCCGTATGTGTCTCACTGGACAGGCCCCTCTCGACTCTCTTTGTAGTGACTAGCTAAACACATCCATCTCTGGCTACCACATGATTCTTAGTTGAACAGGCACATTCTGTGTATCTTTGTAGTGCCAAGCTGGAGAGGCCCATACTGAACTAGTAATGCCATGCGGGACAGGCCCATCTCTTCCCTTGTAGTGCCAAGCTAGTCAAACCCATGTCCGACTGGCCTTGTGGTTTTTAAGCAAAGTTAGAGTAATAATGTTTTATTGAATCTCCTTCTCTGTTCACCTCTCAGTCTGCAGATTTACCTTTTTTACCATACCCTGTGGTGTCTCTGACCTTCTTGAATTCACTATGTCACCGCCACCTTGCTTGAAGGCAGTTCTGTACCTTGCCCAGTCTTTCTGCGAATAAATATTGCAAATATTTTAAGTTTCTCTTGAGGGCCTTCTCTTGCCTAGAGCCGTATGCTAGAGTGCACGACAGCTGAAAGATGTTTGCAGTCCATGGTGTGCCTTGCCTTGTATCCGCTTCTGAAGTTTCCATCCTGTGGACTAGTACCCACATGTTTCCACCCTTCCACCCTTCAACCTCTTTTCAGGTGATTTGAGTTTTGAGCCATGTGCCATTTTTTTTTGTTGTTTTTAAGTCTAGACCTTATTTAGTGGTGTACTTGAGGGCACATTCTGTGACAATGCAGAGTTCGGTGGCATATTGTGCACAGAGTGGTTAACGCATTGTACGGCTATGTGTAGGCTGTAGTGAACGCAATGGGAGCCACAGTGCATAGTGGTGCACTGGTGCAGGGGGATGACTGGGTGCACACTGTAAAGTAGTGTGAAAAGCCCATGGAGGCAGGTGGGGCAGATTGTGACATTGCGCAGGTCTGTCGAAGATTGGACCACCATTGGAATGTCTTGGGGGAACACAGATTTCTTGGCAAGTGTATTTTGATTAAACGTGCATAATCTATGTAGTGGACTGTGGGTGTGCATGTAAGGTAGAGTATTGCCTTAGTGGGAATGATGTATGCTCTTATGGAAGTGTGAGGGCCATGCAGAGTTTCTGATGTTAGTGTGCATGGCCAATGGAGATGATCTTGGGTGGACCTTCAAGGGTAGTGTAGAGAGACCATGAGGCGCAGTTTAATGTAGTATTAAGGGTTAATAAACTCAATTTGGGGTACGTTGTAAGATAACATGAAGGACCAGTGGAGAAAGATGGGTGCCAAATATGTTAATGTGAGCGGGCCCTGCAGAAGAATGAGGCACAGTATCAGTGTGGTTTTTTTGGGGGGGGTTCACTGCAGGTTGTGTGGTGTTCAATGAATGCAGTTAGCAGTACCTTCTATTAGAGGATGTAGTTGTGCTGTGTCAGCCAAACTGGGACCTTATCGCAGTGTGAGACAAGCATGCATACTTCCTTTACAATTGAGCATGATAAAAGTGACCATAGGATATATATTAGTGCAGAATCCTGCTGCCCTGGTTATATTGCTCTGGAAATCGCATCTACGAAATTTCCCGTGCAGCCTCTCCCCTGAGTATTTTGGAAGAGTAATCGAGGATGGCTTACAGTCCAGTGCACATCTGATGGACAGGCCTGACTCCCAGATGACTGGAGTCACGTCTGGACAGGTCTGAGTCACTCCTGAACAGGATCTCTTAAGCACATCATGGGTCAGCTGGTCAATAATGGAAGGCATTTTATATGGCTCCTCGCTAGCCCCAACCCCAAGCTCAGTCTCATAGAAACCATCACTTTAAATGTATTTTTTGCAGTTAAAAGTCGATTCTGATACTATTCTCGGTCACAGGCTCTTCTTTGTCATACCTAACATTATGGTATTTCTGCCTATGTGCTGGGACCGCAGAGCACATTTACACTTCAAATGTCCCTTTAAAACTCAGTTTAAGGAGAACACGAACACGAACACACACACGTTACCATCCTTGTGGGGACTATGTGTGAATACCTGCCTTGTGGGGACTAACCTTTCCCAATGTTTTTAAAACACACTAATAACAGAAAAATGTTAAGAAAAAATTCATGATACAGGATCCTGCTTCAAATTTGAAAATATATTGTTATTTAATCGTGCTCACAGCACCATCCTTGTGGGGACTTGAACATGTGCTACCATCCTTGTGGGGACCTAGTCCGTAACACTATTTGTGATTGAATACAGTCGAAGGCACATGGCTAATTGTTTATTTTATCAGCAATATACACAAACAACATTATAATCGATTCATATATGAATTGCTGCATATATACTAGGTGTGTACATTACTGATAGAGTATGCTAATGTGCCGGAAAATGTCATATCATGCTTAAAGAAAGACACTTGAAGCTGTATTTCACATATTTATAAGCGCTTAAAATCATCTTAGGAGATAAGGGAACAAAAACAAAGATATTAACATATGGAACCAAGGAATATGGTTAAATGGAACCCAGAACTTGATTAGCTGCTTAAATTGTTGCCGAAATAGATGTTCAAGTCCCCACAGAGTTAGTGGGTAAAGATTATTGTATTTAAGTCTCCATGAAATAGTGTGTACATTCAAAGTTTAAATCCCATTATAAAGAGTGTGAAGCTAATGATGTTTAAGTCCACACAGAGGTTGTGTGTAATAATAGGAATGCTCAAGTCCCCACAGAAATGGTGTGTTATTATAGTGGTGTTCAAGTCCCCACAAAGATAGTGCGTTATTACAGTGTTTTTCAAGTCCCCACAAAGATAGTGTGTTATTATAGCGATCTTTAAGTCCCCACAGAGATAGTGCATGAAGGCGATTGTGTTTAAGTTCTCATTAAAATAGGGCCCGATTCACAAAGGTAAACTTAGACCAAAAGTCTAACTTTACTACTTTTCAGTATTCACAAAGGTAAATTTAGACCAAAAGTCTAACTTTACTACATTTCAATATTCACAAAGCCCCATACAGAGAATGTGAAGCTGATGATGTTCAAGTCAAAGCAAACACAAGGAAATGATAGACGGAGTGCTGAAACCTTCCAGTCACTCACCCCCAGTCACAGATCTGGGTTGAATCCACCATCATTCTTTAGCTCACTTCGCCACCCCAGTTCAGATCCAGCTATATTCAAATCAGTCTTGATCTTGTGCCTCATGGGAACAGTCCAGCTCGAACTGCCAAACGAGGTCTTCCCTGGACCAGAAACAAGCATCCTGGCACTGGATTTGGGGTAACACCCCCTCATCAGCCAGGCTAGCTTGAATCCAGTGGCAAAGTGAGCAAGGGACCAACATCTGGGCATACCCTGCCAACTTAGGGCGAACAATGCTCTTGAAAGGAGATGATGGACGGAGTGCTGAAACTTTTCAGTCACTCACCCGCAGTCACAGATCTGGGTTTAATCCATTATCGTTCTTTAGCTCACTTCCCCACCCCTGTTCAGACCCAGCTATATGCAAATGAGTCTTGACCCTGTGCCTCATGGCACCCCTGGTGCTTCAAGTGGAAACAGAGCTTGTGTTTACTTACAGGAATGCTCAATTCCCCTCAGAGATGGTATGTTTTTATAGTGATGTTCAAGTCCCCACAAAGATAGTGTTTTATTATAGTTTTTTTAAGCCCCCACAAAGATAGTGTGTTATTATAGCCGTGTTTAAATCCCCACAGAGATAGTGCATGAAGATGATTGTGTTTAAGTCCTCATTAAAACATTCACAATGATAAACTTAGACAAAAAAAATCTTACTTTTCAGTTTTAGCAATGTAAACTTAAACCAAAAGTCTAACTTTACTACTTTTCAGTATTCACAAAGCCGCATACAGAGAAATCAAAACTGATGATATTCAAGCCAAAACAGAGCTTGTGTGTAATTACAGGAAGGCTCAAGTCTCCACAGAGATGGTGTGTGACTACAGTATTACCACGGTTGCCAAAGAGAATGTGTGTGATTATAGACATGCCCAGGTCCCCACAGAGACAGTGTGTGATTATAGAGATATTGAGGTCCCCACAGAGATAGTGTGTGATTATAGAGATGTCCAGGTCCCCACAGAGATAGTGTGTGATTATAGACATGCCAAGGTCCCCACAAAGATAGTGTGTGATTATAGACATGCCCAGGTCCCCACAGAAGTAGTGTGTGACTATAGAGATGTCGAGGTCCCCACAGAGATGGTGTGTGACTATAGTATTACCATGGTTTCCAAAGAGAATGTGTATGATTAGAGACATGCCCAGGTCTCCACAGAGATAGTCTGTGATTAATAGGATGCACAGGGAGAGCACACAGAGATAGTGCATGATTATAGTCATGTACAAGTCCTCACAGAGATATTGTGCGATTTCAGTAATGTTTAAGTCTCCACAGTGATAATGTGTGATTACAGTCATATTCAAGTTTCCACAGTGATATGCGTAATGATAGGTATGTTGAAGAACCCCTACAGATCGTATTAGTCTGGTGGCTTATTAAATTAATGAATCCACTTGAGCGATATGTGTTGACCACTCTCTCACATGTTTGAATCTTGGTGCTACCACTCAGCCTTTATTCCTTTCAAGGTCAAAAGAATAAGTACTATTTACTTGGATAACAAAAAACATATGGTATTCAGCAACAAGATACCCTCAGGTGTGAATGTGCAGTTTATATATGCACATGAGATGATATGATGTGATAATAGTGGTACTCAAGCCACCACTATGATAGACTGAAATTATCCATCTCTACGAATCCCACTTCAGCTCTAGCATTTACTGATTTAAACTGTGTTCATCCAGGAAGGTTCACACTTCCTTAAAAATCCAAGTATCTGTGTTCTCATTTTGTTTTCTAGCCCCCATCTTACCAACTCTAGTCTCCATTAAGAAGATAAAACTGTATTTCTGATTGCAATAAACTCCACATACTGATTAGTTCTGACACTTTGGGATTATTACAATAGAGAAATCAATTTAAAAACTGGCACAACTTTATAATTTTTGTCTCTACAATTCAAGAATGAAATGATCCTCTCCTCACAAAGCTCTTCTTTCTCTCAAAGTATACTAAAGAAACACTTCTCCATCATGACATTTTTGTTTTTTTCACTTGATTGCACTAAATCAATAGACAGATGATTAAGAAACCTGCACGTTGGACCAAGGACCAATAGTTGGCGAATACAAAACCACATCTCACCATACTGTTTATTCTGACAGGTACAAGCATGAGAGAAAAGAAGATCACCAGTGCAGGTTGATGACTGCTCAAAGGACTCTTGCTTTTCCAAACTTGTCCATAGTGTTCAGGCACAGGACAATAAGTTTAATATGGATATTACAGTGGGTATATAACTATCTCTCACTCTTAATGCCCTTCTGGCCATTTGCACTAAGGTTTAGAAGTAATGAGGATAGAAGATATTTAAGAGAAAGTTGAAAAAACATTTCCAGAGGAGGACAGTACACAGCAAGAGAGCACTCGGTGTTCTTAGATCAAATCATCAGAGCTTGGGTTTCACCTCATCTGCACAGAGGTTTGAATTCCGAGCTGGAATACTTTTAAGTGTTAAAAAAGAAAGTTTAGGCCTGGGTTAGAAACCGGTTCTCCAGTTGGCAGAGGTATGCACCCTGTCCAATTAGGGACCACGTTCCTAGTCAGGGTAAGACACAACACAATGGTAAATTATCCTGTGCTCACCCATGGGTAGCTTGGCACAGAGCAGAGCAGCTTAACTTAGAAGGCAATGTGTAAAGTATTGTGCAATATCTCATACAACAACATTGGAGGAGGGAGGAGATGAAGCACCGCACTCACTTCTACGACTTGCCAGCCGCAACACTCTCCAGACGGTGTAGGGATGAGGTGGAGCACCTCGTTTACTTCTCTGACTTGCCAGTGGCAACAGGCATATTCCAGATAGTGCGGGGAGGAGGTGGAGCCCACGCCCACTTCCCCAACTTGCCAGCTTCAACAGGCATGCTCAGAGTGCGCAGGGATGAGGTGGAGCACCGCACTCACTTCTCCGTCTTGCCAGCGGCAACAGACACACTCAGAATGGTGTGGGGTGGACATGAAACCCAGCACTAACTTCTACGTTTAGCCAGCGGCAACAGCCACGCTCAGAACAGTGCAGGGCGGGGATGAAGCACCACGCTCACTTTTCCATTTTGCCAGCGGCACAGATGCTCAGAGATGCAGGGGCTGAGATGAAGCATGAAAGCATGAGGTCTTTAATGTCCCTGAGACCTTGGAGAGGCAAGGAGGCAAACGGATAGGCCCTTGGATATCACTTCTAGGGAGAAGGCAGAGTTCAACTCTCCTTCCACAGAGTCAGAGAGTAGCAGGCAGCAGGGCAAAAACAGAAAAGCTGTCCAGATAAGTCTTTTGGGCATAACAGCATTCCTTCTGACAGAGATTCAGTCCAAGATAGAGAAGGGGGGAGGGGTTCAGGGACCCAGGACTCATACCCAAATGTCCCTTTGATATGGGGGGGACTTCAAAGAGTGGTTTTGAAGTGCAACAGCACCCCTTCCAAACCAGTACTATCTGCCAGGCTATCTGTGGGGGGTCATCAGTCCTTTGTGTGGTGTCAGGTCACTACCCTTTGATGTGCCAGTGTGAGCCTCTTCCTCCTGGCTGCCCAGGCAGGGGTATTAGAATGCAGATAGGATCTCAGCCACGCCTGGCCTTCCTGTGTTTGTGGCTGTCGGGGGAATGCACAAAGGGGTACTGTGTCCCAGTCCAGATGTGTATTGGAGACAGGCCACAGAGCAAAGTTAAGAACTTTCTAAAAGCGGCATTTCTACCATAGTAGTGTTAAATCCGATTTGACCAGCAAGGAGGATTTATTATTACTATTCCAACCATACCAAATATGATAAACCTAGTCCTCTGGGATCAGGAATTACCACTTAATAGTATATAAGGAACTCCCAATGCTAGTCTATGAGATGAGTGGGCCTAGCAGCAGTGTAAAATCAAATAGGCTGTTTGTCCCTACCAGGACATGTAAGACATGCAACTACATGTCCTACCTTTTACTTACATAGCACCCTGCCCTTTGGGTTACCAACGGCTTTCATGTGAGAAGTGGGATTTTTCGATTGTTAGAGGCGTGAGGTGGCATCGCCATAAACCAGCACCACTGGCGATTGGGAAGCACTCCAGAATCCACAAAACCCAGGTTGATATATATATATATATATATTTGTGTTTAAAGCGGGGTGTCTCTGCGGCGCAACGCAAATTCAATGTCCAAACACCAAGTTGCCCTGCAGTAGAGACGCCTACACAGTTGAAATTATCTCCTTCATTTATTGTGGACAAAAGGCACAGCGCATTCTCCCTCCTTCAGAAATGCCAGACACGCCTCACCACAGACGCCCCACTGCTCACTCAGCGGCCCTGCAGCGCCCGTAACAAGGGCACTTCAAGGAGTTCAAATGCCAGTATTGTGGGAGAACGATTACAAATGGTACAACGAGGTTCCCCCTCCACAGAACCCACTGGGGGAATACAGTTTGCTTGCATGAAGCCGACAGCACCCGCTTTGGTAATGTAACGGACTACAGGACCCATAAAGCAACTCTGCGAAGTGAAGTTCCACTAGGGCGGGACCTGCGTGTTTAAAGCCCACACAGTTGTTGCGACTTGTTTGCAATGTGCTAGTGACCAAGGTCTCTATTGCAGGGCAACTTGATAGAGAGATATAAATAAATAAATAAATAAATAAATATATATATATATATATATATATATATATATATATATATATATATTCTACTGGCGGTCGCCAGTAGATAGTTATAGTTAGGACCTATTTTCCGTAGGAAATCCGCAACATTCTATTTGGAATAACGTTGGCGCCGGTTGATGAATCCTCGCGAAAATTTCCAAACTTTTGGCCAGCTCCGCTCCGCTCCTACCCTGAAAGTTTCGTGGTGATCCGTCAAGTGGGGGCCGAGACAAAAGGGGGGTCCCAAAACGCGATTTCCCCATGCAATTTCCCATAGGATCTTGTGTCGCAGGTACAGCCCGAACCGCTGAACGGAATGACACCAAATTTGGCAAAGAGGTAGTCCTCAGTTTGGACTCGTGCCTTTTGCATATATGGTGTGAATCTGTTCAGTAGTTCCTGAGAAAATTAAGGTAAAATAGTTAGTGATATCTATGGCCACGGACCGTACCCGCACCGTAAGCGCACCCTCCCCGAACTGAGCGCGCACCCTCCCGATCACGCGCTGAATGCTAATTGTCTGTCGAGTGTCCCTCTACATTCGAAACCAGGAACTGTTGGCGGCCATTTTCTGCCTCGATAGAAGCGAGGCTGAAGATGGAAGGGGAATAAGTGTGTAAAACACATAAAGGGGGCAGAGTGGAAATACTCTGACCCTCTAGAGGTGCTTAGGGGGTCTCAGAAGGACCCCCTGGGGCCCCCCCTTTTTTTTTTTTTTAAACGGCAAAATTCGCGCATGGTGGCGCATCCTATCGCGTTGGATGCATGGATCCTCTCGCGGTGGGTGCGCGGATCCACGGCAATGTTTTTTGAAAAAAGACAAGAAATCATTGGTTGTATGACTACTTTCTAGACTGAAAGGTAGGGTGTATATTTCTGTTTTGTAAAGGTATGATTCTTATTGGTTAACAAAAACAGATTGTAAGGAACATTCTATATGATAAGCTGATATGTTGAAAAGTCAAGCATACTTCCTGTCTTGATTAGCAACATTGTGTGCTGAACTTGTGACCTGTGAGCTCAGTGCAGTGTTCCATGAGCTGTTTCTATGGTAACAGGCAGAAGGCAGATTGGGGGAAGGGTTAAAATGTATTTCAGTTGGAAAGGGTTGAAATGTTTAACCAATAGAAATGTGTGTTTGCTTTTGAGTTTGTGTGAAGGATTGTGATTTGATGTTTACATGTATATGTATGGAAATGGAGAGGGAAACTTTTCCATTCTTTGTTTTTGCTGAGAGGTGCACAGTGCAGAGATTCTGTAAAAGAAAATATGGTGAGTGATTGATATACTTCTTAATCTACAAAAGAACTTGAAAGATGAGTTATTTAATTGTGAGGGGATGTATGTAGACTATTTTAATTTTAATCAGACTAATGTATTTCTCCTGCTAAAGTGTAGGGAGTACTTTTTTTCTCTACAATGTGTGTGCATGTAGAAACCATTCTGTGATAAGCATTTGTGTTTTTCATGTGTTTGTAGACAGATAACTGTGCTGTTTTTATATTTTGGAAGAATTAGAAACCAGTCATTGTTTATGAATTTGTGAAATGAGTTATGTTATGTTTCTATACTAAAATGTAGTACTACTTCTAGATGAAGAAATGTGTTTTGGTATAGTGCAAGAGATAGTGTTGTTTGTCTAGAATCACACAGTCAGTCTGTGTGCATTTGGGAACCACTGTGAGAGAAGCATTTGGTAACATCGTGTATTTGCTGACAGATAACTGTTTTAACTTGTCATGTTGGGAAGTTTTAATAGCATTAGAAGACAGTTATGGCTTATGATTTGATTAAATGAGTCAGGCTTTGACAGAAAAGTGCAGTCCTGAAATATGTAGATTGTGTGCAGTTCCCTTACCACTTGCACTGTAGTGAATGAGTTTTGGTAAACTCCTAGGGATAGTGGTGTTTGTCTAGAATCACAGTGTGAGTTAGTGTGTATTTGGGATCCGTGCGAGAGAAGCATTTGGTGATATCATGTATTTGCTGACAGATAACTTTTTTAAAACTGGTCATGTTGTCAAGTTTTAGTAGCATTAGAATCCAATCGTTGCTTATGCGTTGATTAAATGAGTCATGCTTTGACACTGATGTCCTGTACTTAAATATGTAGATTGTGTTCTGTACCATTAACTCTTCTAGACTAGTGAATGAGTTTTGGTAAACTCCCAGGATAGTGTTGATTGTCTAAAATCACACTGTGAGTCTGTGTGCATTTGGGTAAGGATTGTGAGAGAAGCATTTGGTAACATCGTGTATTTGTTGACAGATAACTGTTTTAAAACCGGTCATGTTGTCAAGTTTTAGTAGCATTAGAAGCCAGTCTTTGCTTATGCTTTGATTAAATGAGTCCGGCATTGACAGTAAAGTGCAGTCGTGAAATATGTAGATTGGGTGCAGTTCGCTTACCACTTCCACTGTAGTGAATGAGTTTTGGTAATCTGCTAGGGATAGTGTTGTTGGTCTAGAATCACACTGTGTCTGTGTGCATTTGGGAACCACTGTGAGAGAAGCATTTGGTAACATCATGTATTTGCTGACAGATAACTGTTTTAAAACCTGTCATGTTGTCAAGTTTTAGTAGCATTAGAAGCCAGTCTTTGCTTATGCGTTGATTAAATGAGCCATGCTTTGACACTGGTGTGGTGTACTTAAATATGTAGATTGTGTGCAGTACCATTAACTCTTCCGGACTAGTGAATGAGTTTTGGTAAACTCCTAGGATAGTGTTGCTTGTCTAAAATCACACTGAGTCTGTGTGCATTTGGGTAAGGATTGTGAGAGAAGCATTTGGTAACATCGTGTATTTGGTGACAGATAACTGTTTTAAAACCGGTCATGTTGTCAAGTTTTAGTAGCATTAGAAGCCAGTCTTTGCTTATGCTTTGATTATATGAGTCAGGCTTTCACATAAAAGTGCAGTCCTGAAATATGAAGATTGTGTGCAGTTCCTTTACCACTTCCACAGTAGTGAATGATTTTTGGTAAACTCCTAGGTATAGTGGTTGTTGTCTAGAATCACACTGAGTCTGTGTGCATTTGGGAACCACTGTGAGAGAAGCATTTGGTAACATCGTGTATTTGCTGACCGATAACTAATTTAAAACCTCTCATGTTGTCAAGTTTTAGTAGCATTAGAAGCTAGTCTTTGCTTATGCATTGATAAAATGAGTCAGGGTTTGACACTAAGGTGCAGTACCATGTACTATTCTGTTCACTGCGGCAGAACTGAAAATTTAAAAGTTTTACCTAAGCACTGTCCTAGAAGTAGTCTGATTATTTAGTCAGTTTCTAAGTACAAAATAGATTGCTTCAAATAAAAGTGTTCTAACATACTATACACTTGTCTTTTACACCTTCAATTCCCTAGTCAGTACCCATACACTTCCAGGAAACATCCTGTCACTTTCTTTGCAGTCCTCTAGAGACCCATTCAACAGCATGTACTAATCCATTGACTGTGCCAAAACTCAAACACTTATAAATTCACCTAGACACTCTCTTTCCAGTACTCTAATGATTCAGTCACTGCCTAAGTATTCATGCACTGAGCCAGGTCTTAGCACATGGACTACGTCAAACCCATATCCACTATGCATGCAGTCCTCTAACCACCTACACACTTTTCACACCTTCAATTCCTCAGTCAGTATCCGTTCACTTCCAGCAAACACCCTGTCACTGTACTCCTCTAGTGACCCATTCAGCATCATGTACTAATCCATTCACAGCGCCAAACCCTAATAAATTCACCCAGGCAATCTCCTTGCAGTACTCTAATCATTCAGTCAGTACCCAAGTACTCATCCAGTGACCCAGGCCTTAGTATATGGACTGCTTCAAACCCTTATCCTCTATGTATGCAGTCCTCTAACCACATACACAATTGTCTTTCACACCTTCAATTCCCTAGTCAGTATCCATACACTTCCAGGAAATACCCTGTCACTCTCTTTGCAGTCCTCTAGTGACCCATTCAGCACCATGTACTAATCCATTCACTGTGCTAAAACCCAAACACTTATAAATTCACCAAGATACTATCTTTGCAGTACTCTAATCATTCAGTCAGTGCCTAAGTATTCATACACTGAGCCAGGCCTTAGCACATGGACTGCTTCAAACCCCTATGCACTATGCATGCAGTCTTCTAACCACCTAGACACTTGTCTTTCACACTTTCAATTTCCTAGTCAGTATCCATACAGTCCAGCACTTGTGACTGCCTTTGCACTCCTCTAGTGACCCATTCAGTACCAAGTACTAATCTATTCCCTGTTCGAAAAGCCTAGCACTTGTAAATTCACCTAGGCACTCTCCTTGCTGTACTATAATCATTTTGTCAGTACCCAAGTAGTCATGCAGTGAGCCAGGCCTTAGCAAATGGACTGCTTTAAATGCCTATGCAGTATGGATGCAGTCCTCTAATCACCTACACAGTTGTGTTTCACACCTTCTATTCCCTAGTTAGTATTCATACTCTTCTAGCAAACACCCTGTGAGTCACCCAGTGTGTCTCCTTATAGTACTGTAATCATTTAGTCAGTTAGCATGTAGTCTTTTAGTGAGGTAGGCTTTAGGGCATGAACTGCTTCACAGTAGTATGCACTATGCATGTAGTGTTTTAATGATCGTCACACTTGTGGTTCAGGGCTATAGTTTCATAGTCAGTTTTTATATAAAATGTGTTTGTACAGTAATGGAATAGTATAAATTTGAAAGTTATTAATATACATTTATTTGTGATTCTTTTTTACAGATACAGAACAGGAGTGTTTCTCATCTGTTTGCACTCTTCTCGTGCAAGATTGTTTGGATGAAGGGTCCTTAGGTGTTTCATCATACTTGCTGTGCCACACGAGTATTTTTTGTTAGGATCTCCTCGTAACAGAACTCTTTGGCAAATCTTCCAAGTGACGAAGGTGGCATTGGTCTTTGTTTCCTCCTTGGAAAAAGTAAAAAAATTTCCTCACCACTGAAGAAAAACGTTGTTGGTGGGGTGCCTTCTGAAAAACATTTTCTTCAGATTCGGTAAATATTTTAAAGCGGCAACATTTACAGTTTTTGTAAGTTAAACTTATAAAATATCGTTAGCTGTATGCATTTTATATATTTGTGATTTGTTTCTTGTGGTATTTTGTTGAGAATACCATGTTTTTTTTTAACAATCTTTCTTATTTTCCAGGACTGTCGTCGACATCCATTGTCCCCACAGTAGTGTTCCGCCTTGTTGTTTTTTATTATTGTTGTTACATTTTGTTTATTAGTTTATTGTTCATATATATGTTAATAAAAAATAAAGTTTGAAAATAGTTTTTCGTTTATATATTTATTATTATAAAAAATAAAGTTTGAAAAAAAAATTAATAACGTTTTTGGTTGTTCTCTTAACTGCTGTGTGACTCTTTCTTGTTCTTATTACTGTTATTTGATGGAGTCCACCAAGGTGTTAAATTGTGGGGCACTTATCGCTGGAATACTGGTGATATCTGCAGTTTGCACCATCTTCTGTGTTAGATTTATCTCAACTTTACTTCCGTTAAAGTGCTGATAATGAAATGGAGAGTAGCCGTTCCCGTGCAAAAAGACACGAGGTGCACCTTTCCGATTTATTCTAAATACTAAAATCCTGTATTGAATTGCACTGAGGTATTGGCTGCACTTACAGTGTACACAAAAAATCTATTAAGAAATCTCATTGTATTTATATTGATTGGGAATAGTGCGTCAGGTGCTGGAACTTGATGAGATACACTGCTCAGTTCGTATATTGTTCTGCACACGAAAAAAATCACATCACAACTTTCACACCAATTGCAGATCGAAACAAATTCCGGCGATAAGACACGTTAGAACCAGGGATTTTACACCTGCTTTCTGCTGGTGTTAAGCAGGACAACTACCTGCACCATGAAAGGGAACACAGCCAAGAGCCACACCAGAACACCCACAGGTACCATAGTCAATGAGCATAATACAGGGATACCCATGAGGGCCAGAAGACTCATCTCAACAACTCCAGGACCGCCAATGCCCCCCAAACCCACATCTTAGTAAGTGTGTCCCTGTGGTCATTGTCTTAGCATGATAGGCACGAGCCCTGCAACATCACAGTGTGCTGTCACCTCAGCGTTGGCAGTGAGCCTGGATGTGTAGCTACGCACGCATCCTCCTGCATGCACAGCTAGCGTGTGCTGGTCTGGGGTTCACAGGTCAGTGCAGGGGTGTGCCTATCCGGCAAGGGGAACGGGGTGTCTCGGACATGTCCGTGTACAGGAAGTGCGGTAAGTGTGTCTCTGTGTTCTGGTGTGGCCTGCTACAAGAGCCGCAGCAGTCGATGTTGTAAACTGGCATGCACCACCTCCAAACAGCACTCTGATGTTGTAGTTGGAATGTAGCAGGACATGCGCAAATAGGCATTACAATGGCGTGCCGTACGAGTGCACGAGATACAACAGCGCACTGTACAAAAGTGTGAGGGCTCGTGGGAGGGAGGTGCAGCAGTTTGGCAACATAACACACAGTGAACTCGACCATGTGCCACATGCTGGGCATCTCATCCATGATGACCACGGTCGCAGACATCCCACAACACCAACGACTGGCCTTTGTACACATCCTGTATGAATGCAGCGTGGTTTTCACTTCTATGCTCGTTCAGTGGTGTGATGTTGGCGGGTTGTGTGACTTGTGTTCCTTGTTGGTGTGTTTCATTTTGGCCATTGTTAATCTATATGTGTGTTGTACTTAATTGTGCATGTGTGCCATTCTGCCCATCTCCCCCCACTCCCTGCTTCTTCCTCTTCCTAGTGCTGTTGTGTCTATAATGTTGTTGCTGCACACATGAATACATGTAAAGAATAAATTAGAATAGTTCCTTGATTCTTTTAGGTTTCAAAACTTCTCTATTGGTTTCTTTTTAATTTTCCATATGAACTGTTTTTTTAATATTCAACAACACATAGAAGTCAGAAGTGCAACGTATTCTATCAACAAACTTTCTAGAACATTCTACAACATGTGCAGGTTAAAAGTTCATCAATTTTTTAAAACTTAACGATATTTTTTTGTAACATTTTCTTGAATATTTAACGACACGTTCAGGTTAAAAGTTGACGATTGTTTTAAGTTCGAACAGTGCCTTCCAAATGCAAGTAGCAGGTGTGGTTGATCTGAGCAAATTTTATCCTTTGATATGTACTCCACGTTGAAACTGCTTTTTCTTAACCAATCACAAAGATGCTTTTCCACAAAACTAATGTGCACCCTACTTTTAAAAAAGAATGCTTTTCATGATATCTTTAGAGATAAGTTATAGATAGGAATTAGCATTTAAAAAACCTTTGAAATTCACTGAAAAAACCATAGGTTTCAGAGGCGTTATAGTTAGGAATTGGCATTTAAAAAACCTTAGAAATTCACTGAGTGTTATAGTTAGATGGACATTTCCCTCGTACAAAACCCTAGAAATCCCCCTGTTATAGTTAGTTCAGCTAACTATAACTCGCGCCCCCGCAATGCACTGCTGATGCGTCACATATTACATCACTCATGACATGGTCCGTGACATCACTGATGACATCATCCATGTGATAAATTACCGCATCTTCTCACACCCTAATATAACCTTTGATACACCGACTCAAAATTTCAGATTTCCATTCTCAAAACCATAGATACTCCAATACCAATAACTGCATACCCACTTATTAACTCTTAGGTCTACATACACCTCCACTCATTCACCTGTACAGTCACTCATACTTACAGTCACTCCATACAAGACTATCATATGCATTTATACACCTATATAGACACTCACACTCCACCAATCATCAATAGAGGTACTCTCGCACCTAGTCATTCATGTAAATAATCACACTCCCATTTACTCACCTATGCAGTTATACACACTCAAGTTCACTTACTCATAAAAATAGTACCACATTCTTACGCTCTTATACAATCATTGATACAAGCACACACTCATCCAGTCACTCTCACAATCACACACTCTCACATATACCCACTTATATACTCTTACACGCATATATACTGCCTTTCACATATGTAGTTAGTCACAAATGTACCACTGAGATATACATTCAATCCCTAACACACCCATACATACACTCACTCAACCATACAGTTCATCACAGATGCACTCTTAAAACCATGCACCCACTGAATCACCCACTCACACATCTAGTCACAGAGTCACACACACCCTACCCACACAAACACTCAGGCACCCATACAGATACTCAGACAACCAATCAATAACCCATATAGACACTCATATAGCTATTCACAAAACCATGCAGCCACTTATACACCAACATACAGACACATACAGACATTCACACAGTTTAGTCACTAGTCTGCAGTAAGATACATTTAATAACTCACTTATAGAGTCAGTTACGCACCTGGAAAATCATCCATTCACACACTTGTACACCCACTTATTCTTCAACAGGCCTTTCCCTATATATATTAAACATATTAACACTGTTCAGAAACACATACTCACTGGATGATGTCATCAGTGATGTCATCAGTGATGTCATCAGTGATGTCACTGACCATGTCATGAGTGATGTAATATGTGACGTCATCAGCAGTGCATTGCGGGGGCGCGAGTTATAGTTAGCTGAACTAACTATAACAGGGGAATTTCTAGGGTTTTGTTCGAGGGAAATGTCCAGCTAACTATAACACCCCTGAAACCTATGGTTTTTTCAGTGAATAGATAGATAGATAGATATACACACATATACCTTGTTTAACAAACTGCAAACATTTACTGTGTTTAGGAACACAAATTCTGTAAGTGGATTTCCAGAATGGATCTAGCAGTCCTTTGTGCAAGAGTAGAAAAAAATCAAGTTGGCAGTGGTACATCTGCCTTTTTATGGGAAGACACATTCTCAAAATGTGCATAGGTGAAATGATGGGAAACGTTAACAAAGTTGAAACATCTATTTGTTCAGCCTTTTATATTTCGAGTGTAAAATAGACATTCTTAAACATAGCTTAACATTCTCAAAAGTGCCTATGTCAGCTACAAGAGACTTTCTCAGCTTTGATGGTTGTGCTATTTGAAGGGCAAATCATATACAATAGTCTTACAAATTGTATTCCTGAACTGAGCTGGTATGCTCATAATGTAAGAATAGGGAAAGTCCCTTTGGGTGACATACAGCTGTCTTTTTCATGGAAATAGGAACCTCAGAATGTGGAATCTTTCACACTGTTAACAAAATTGTTTTTGAGTAGTAAGCCCAAATGTTGTACTTCCGTGTGTGAGGGGTATAAAACTAGGCTTCATAAAAGGAGCCGGTGAATCCTTTGTTCAGGAATAGCAATGAATGGGGGAAAGTCTATTCCCATTGCACTGCATCACCTTTATGCCTGCTGTGAGGCAGGTTTAAGGTTGTGACACAGTAGCGTCCTAGAAGTGGCACAGTGAAATCTGATAGAGTTCCCTGTGCCACTTCTACCAGGCTTTTTGCGGGGGAACACCCACCCTACATACATTATACCCGACGCATGTATAACGTGGCGCAGGGCTTTATAAAGTGACGCATCTGCTTAGATGCGTCACTTTGTAAATATGGTGCAACATGGCACATATTTTATGCTGCTGCACCCTCAGAAAAATTAACGTAAAAGTGGGGCAAAATTGAAACAAGGGGCTCATAAATAGGCTCCTCATTTTGCAATTAGATTTGTGGTCCCTTTGTGCTGGAGTAGAGAAAATTACTAATAGTTCTGTAACTACACTTTACATGAGAAAAGGGACATTTTCAAAAGGGGCACATGTTAAATATGGTGAATGAAACAAATATTGATTCCAAAATATCTTGTGACATAAATATGTTAAAATATCACAGCTGCAAAAATATAGTGGAACAGAATATCAAAATTAAGAATGCAAGTTTTATTGTATACAATATGGTAATAAAGAAAATTGTTGTAATTAATATTGAGACTTTAGTCTACTTGTAATACACATTGTTTTGTATTAAAGATATATATACTTATAATACTAGTAAAATTGTCTTTTTTTTAAATATAGTTTGCAATTTTAAATGTGTAATTGAATTTTTAAAAGGCGATTAGATGGGTCTGGTGGCTCAGTGGACTAATGTGTCCACTGCAGAGCCCTGTATTCAATCTCACGGCCATAGGTTCAAATCCCAGCGGGTCTAAGCAGCCTTTCAACCATCTGAGGTCGATAAAATGAGTACCGTTGGGTGGCAATAAACATCTGTTAGTGCTAAAATGCATAAGAGTGAATGTGCAATCTACAAATACCTATTTTAGATAGTTTATAATTTAGTAGTGGGATATTGGGTTTTTCGGGGAATATGGTGGGAGGTTAATTACATTTTAACTAATTGTTTTTTAATGTTAAATAATGTAAGGTAAAATCAATATATAAATGATTAGTATGCAATGTTTTAATTGTTTAATTGTTCTTTCATTTATTTGGGTTTCAATTCCGATTTTTAATTTATATTTTGTATTGTATAATTAGTTATACCTAATTTAGCAACATGTTCAGTTTGTAGGGGACTAGGGTGAGAAAATATTTAAATGAGAATAGTTTTCTTTATACATTTTTTGTCATTTAAATATTTAATTTATAAATCATAATTTTTTTTCATTGAATATTTAAAATGAAAAAATAGTTTTATTTAGACTATGCAAGAAATGATTAGTAATATATATCAGCAAGTGTATATTATATTTATTATTATTATATGTTTCATCTATTTAAATGTTATTATTGTATTTATATTTTAATTTATCTTCTTGGTGTTTGTGGTTTTTTCAGTAGTAGCGAGAGAAGTGAATTTTACGTATGTTTATTTAAATATTTCATTTAATGATACGTTTATTTAGTATATTTATAATAAATTGTGCATTTTATTTACATTTATGCAATATGTACTTTCAAGTTTAACTATGGTTTTTAGGTATTTAATTTTTTTTAAAAATGACTGTAATGGAATGATATAACCTTTTTGAAGTCCAACACTTTCTCTACTGTTGCTTAAATTGGAGTGGGAACATTAAATCTAGTCCATTCAATTTCCTTATTATTGCTTAATTATGGTGGGGATAGTTAATATAACCCTTACAAAGTCCAACACTTTCCCTACTGTTGCTTAGGATGGAGTGAGAATAGTAAAATATAACACCTTTTCAGTCCCATACTTTTCCTTCTGTTTTGTATATATTGGGGTGGGAATAGCAAATTTAATCTCTCTGAAGTCCGACACTTTTCCAGCAGTTGTTTACATTGCAGTGGGAATAGTAAACCGAAATTCAGCATTTTCCCTCCTTTTGCTTAGGGTGGAATGGGAATAGTAAATTTACCCCCTGAGAGGTTCAACACCTTCCCTACTGTTGTTTAGACAGGAATGGAAATGGCCATTTGAACCCCTCTGAAGTCCAACACTTTCCCTACTGTTACTTAGATTGGAGTGGAAGTAGCAAACACTGACTTTATAGAGGACTTGTTCCCTTCACAGCGAAGCTCCGCCTGGTAGCTGCTGCTGCCCCTGTTGCTGCTGCTGACCCTTGATCGAGGCCCAAGTCCACCCGCAGCCCCTGCCTTCGCCTTATATCTGGTGGTCTAGTGGTAGAGCGTCGCTGCTCTGCTGCTGGGGTGTCCCTCTGCCTCTCTTTTCTGATTTCTGCCTCGGAGCCTTTATTAAGCTTTTTCCTTTTTTATCTTTTTCTTCCGTTTGTTTGCCACACTCGTCCCTGGCGGTGATCCCCATGGCCCGCCACCTCCAGTGACCCTTCCCGCATTTCCTCCCACCCAGGTGTTCAGACCCCAGCACAACTGAATGGCAGCCGTTGACACGCCAAAGATAGGTCTGTCTGCACCGGTCTGTGCCTGGACCATGCCCAGTGCCTGGTATCCTGGTTCTCGGACCTTCCACCGCTATGACGCCAGCACCCTCCTCGCCTAGAACTGAGAACGCGATACTGCCTGCCACCTCGCGTTACCGAAGAAGACCCAAGGACCCTTCTCCTGCCTGAACTGCAGCCTCACCCATGCCAACATGCCAGATCCTCTTGCCGCCCAACCGACCAAAAGCACACTCGACCGACTCAACTGCATCCTGTTCAATGTGCGATCCCTCCACAAACACGCCACAGAAATCGGGGACCTCCTCAACTTTGCCTCTTCCGACATCACCTTCTTCACGGAAACCTTGATCAACCCCTGATCCGGACGAGCCATCGCCATCACCATCCCTGACGGCTACAAAATCACATGAAAGGACTGCAACAACCGACCAGGAGGAGGCATCGCCATCATCCACAAGAACACCCTTCGACTGACCATGCATGCAAATGACCCAATGACAACCATCTTGAACCTGGACCTTGAAATGGTTATTTTGTAATGTTTTAATTGATTCATTGTTCTTTCATTTACTTGAGTTTAATTTCTGATTTTTAATTTATATTTTGCATAGTATAATTAGTTATTGCTAATTTAGCTACATGTTCAGTTTCTAGGGGAATAGGGTGATACATTATTTAGTTTTCTTTATTAATTTGTGGTGTTTAAATATTTAATTTTTAAATCATTATATAATTTTTTCATTGAATATCTGTGCAACAGTAGGGAAAGCATTGGATGTCAGAGGGGTAACATTCACTGTTCCCACTCCAGTCTGTGCAACAGTAGGGAAAGCATTGGGCCACAGAGAGGTAAAATGTACTATTCCCACTCCAGTCTATGCAACAGTAGGGTTAGTAGTTCACTTCAACCACATAACATACATGAAACACAAACTTAATAATTTAATAAATAGAAAAAAAACAATTACACAATTGGCATAATTATTAACCAATTTATTAATCAATTACCAATAAAAACAATTCGGCCATTATTTGTTACTTAAGTAACTTACCACACTATACCCCACAAACGTAGCAGCCAACACTTACGGGCCCCTTAGGATGGCGGGCGGATCACCCCCGCCAGGCCGGTGGTAGCCACCGCTGGCCCGGCGGGGGCGAACCGCCCTCCATCCATACCAGAAAGAGCCCCTGCCATATTAGTATGGCTGAGGGGTCTGCGGCGGACGGAAAGACCGTCCGCCGGTTGACTCGTCGACCGGGCAAAAAAGGGGCATAACATGGTGGCGGTGTCTGCAAGACACTGCCATCCATATTATGATGATGGCGGAGATCATGCGGTTTCTGCTTTTGCGGGCCCCCTGGGTGTTGGGGCCCACATGGCACATGGGGGGGTACCTACCCCCCTGCAATTGCATGCACAAGATGGCAGGCATCGTGCGGTGCCTGTCACGTTGTGCATGCAAATTCACAACATGCATTTTTTACATTGCGGTGGGTGCTGCTTACAACACTGCCCGCCGCAATGTAAAAAATGCAGGATGTTTCCGCCAGTGTGGCGGGCGCATCCTAACTTGAATGGCGGGACCGCCATAATCAATTGCTAATTAAATATTAATGAATACATTAATATGTAATCATTAATCAATCTGTTCTTAATTAATAAATATTTATCCATTACTTTATTAATTACCAATAAACTTTCCACCCTATATCCCTACAAACCCACCAACCCGCACAAATAACTTTCAAAATATAATTACAAAATAATAATCAATTGTATAATAATAAAGTGTTCATAAATTGTTAATTATTACTTAATTAACTTCCCACCCTGCACCCCTACAAACCCAGCAACCTACACCTGATAAATAACTTGATAAATGATTTAGATAATTTTTAATTAATTAAATATTGATAATAACATTATTATTAATTACATAATTATACTTAAATAACTTCCTACCTTGCAGCTCTACAAACCTAGCAACCCACTACAGAAGTTACAATTACTCTTAAAATTAAAAACAAAATTAGAAATCACTTAACTTTACAATCTATATTTAAAACTATTATATATTATATATATAACCTAATGATATTTAAAAAACAATATTTTTCACAACTATATTATTGAAAACGATATTTACAACAATGATATTCATGAAAACTACATTACTAATCTAAAAAAGAATTATATTCTTGACAACTATATTTCTGCATCACGATATTGTTGTGTACAATATTTTTTTCTTTATATTTCTGCATCCAATATTTCCAACTCAATATTCTGTCCGAACACTACTTTCTGTTACTTTAGGGAGCTTTTCAATGCAAATCATGATTTACATTGAAAAGTAAATCCCACTACAACAGTTTGCACTGGGTTTGCATCACTTTGGGTCTAAATCACATTTTGAGACTGCCTACCTTATACTGTGATACTATTTTTAAATTATGACTAGATTATTCTCAGTGTTTTCAGTCACAGGATTGGACCTCGTAGCACTATAAATGTCATTATTCACCAGTGCACCAACCACAATTTTGTTCTGTGGGTAGTTACACAAACCGAAATCTGCAATGATTGCATTATCAAACTGAGCTTTCATAACATAAGACAGTTGTTCCCAACAATCACTTTTATGAAGTTCCCATATTTTTTATGCACTTCAGCCTGTCAATGAACTGCAAAATATTAGGGCCATATTTATGACCAATTGATGCACTGCAGCACAGCAACTCACCTTGCTGTGCTGCACTGCGTGACAAGGAATGGACAGGAATGTACCTGTTCTATATCAATAGGGGCATTCCTGCCTTTTCCCCTGCACTGGCACTCTTTGGCTGCCTAGCACCAACGCCGGCACCCTTGCCTGTGCTGCGTTGAGGATTGTTTTTGTGCAGGCATCTTCCTTCACTAAAACAATTCCCTGAGGCATTTTCCTCTTTCTATGTGTACTACAGAATGCAGCACACGTAGAAAGTGGAGATAACTAGGAGAATTAAACATATTTCTCCTTGTTACGCCTCACCTGGGAAGATGTAGGTTTTTGGTGCATTCCCGGCTCTACCACTTATGGTAAATCTAGAAAAACATCAAAATCAATGCATGTTGCGTGGGAACACTCATGCAACACCCATGGAAATGTCTCCATGGTGCATAGTAATATGGTGCAGCGATTTGCGCTGCTCTGCATTACTCAAGATTTAAGAAGCCACTCCGGACCACACAAGATGGCCTGGCATGACTTCATGAATCTAATTTTTAATTTGCATCGCTCTTGCATGAGTGAAGTAAAGGGGCTTGTAAATATGCCCTTTAGTATGAGGCTGCCACTGAAGCACCATCTTCAGCGCAGATAAACAACTGTATATATGATGGAGCCTGCAGCTGCCCAGATTAAGACACGTGACGGAGGAATTGGGGAGAGCTCTTCTCTTTAGAAGAATAAAACTTTCTGCAATGATACTTGAAAAGAACGAGCTGTCAGACACAAATTTCCTACATGTTGCACATGCTAGCAGTGACAACAGGGAGGACATTTCTCTTACTCCTATGAAAAGGGGCATTCCTCACCCACTTATGCTGACTTTCAAATTCTGTGGCGAGTCAAAAAGTTGCAAAATAAATGTATGTCAATAAACACTTGAGGGATCATAAAACGTAACATGTCACAGAAAATTCAGTGTAGAGGAAATATTGCTTCTAGTTTAATTTAGTGTTCAACTTTACAATGATATACCTTACCTTTTTAAATCTAATTCTACGACATGAATCAGGGTATTAATTAACGATTTTCCTTCATTGAATTTGCATAGAAAAAAAGGAGTACAGAAAAACGTGTCTCAAAAGGCTTATTCATAACAAAAAATAATTCAAAATCTAATGTTACACATGCACCACACAGATGATTGAAATTTGCTCTGTTTTTTTGTAACAAACTCAGTTTTTAATTTTACATTTTCATGCTATGTTTAAAACCCAGAGGTAAGGTCCATAGTTTTAAATGACATGGTAAACACATAGCTTCTGTTTGCATCTATCCAATTTTCCAGCACACAGAAAAAAAAAGTTCAATGCATATACCTCTTGAAGGTGAAGTCACAGAAAACTCTCTTAGAAAGAGTCACAGTTGTTGGACTAAGTTACTTGGTCTGATTTAGCAAGCTGATCCACACCACCGAAGTAAAGGTCCAGCTGACACATTTTGGCAAAGGGTTATAAAAGGCTTTACCAGGCCAAATAGGCAACCATAGTAATCAAACATGACAGGCACATGTGTGGCCTTTGTTTAAAAACTTCATAAACAGTACCTGTAAAATTATGAATATTTTTAATAAAGCTGATTATAAGAACATAAACAAGTTAGTAATAAACAAGAATTAATGTAAAGATGAGGAATGGAAATTTTCCTACCCATGACAAGGACTCACCAGCAACTGTATAAAGTCTACGCCAAAACAAGATAATCTCTTCGCTTGGCTCAAGGATATATTAATTGTAGTGAACACTTGGGGCCAGATTATGAGTTTGGTGGTCTGTGGACTGCCAAATTGGTGGTGGTGCAGTGGTGGTGCGTTGGTGGCGTTTCGGCTCTGCCATGGTTTTCATGGTAGTTCCACCCCCATGAAAACCGTGGCAGAGAGAAAACAAAGGGACCCCCATGAAATCCGTGGCAGAGAGAAAACAAAGGGAACCCTACAGGGCCCTCAGGTGCCTCACGCAATGTGGATGCAGACAGGGGGACACATCATGTGCCACCCCCGTGTGCCTGCACACCAGGTCCTGAACGGCATGGAATTTTCAGTCAATGCTGTGAAGGAACTGTTTTGAGCATTCCCATTGCGGTGCCCATTTTTAGAGACACCACCGCGGGAACGCCAAAATCCATCCCCCAGCCAGGAGGAAACTTCTAATCTAGCAGGTGGCTCGACCACAGCTTTGGTGCAGTGGGAGTGTGGCAGTGGTGTACCTCCTGCTCCTGCTTTGCCAAAAGTCGCAATCGGGCCCTTAGAAGCTATTCTGGGGTATACTCTTGCTTTTCAGGGCTTACGAATGCTTTAACAAAATGCAAGAAGGACATTGTTATCTATGTAGGACTGACTATGGACGTCCAAATAATCTCCAAAGAGATAAAGGTGAATCGGACTCCATGACCACAGAGTTCTTATAAGCGTCATATGTCTCTCCTTCTGTGGTCATGCCACTCATGGCGCAGCAATAATTTCCTCACTCACATTTGATGTAAGAAGTTGGAAATCACTTTTTTTATACTATTGAAACTAATGCTCAATGTCAAGTAGGAGGCAGCCGCCATTAAACTAGAAGAAGCAAACGAGGCAAATTTAAACGCTGCCGGTACATGTTGAGATAACATGAAGCGACAGTCAATAAAGCACCCCTCAAGATATCGTAGTGGGATACTAACAAATTCCAAACAACAGCGGTCAGGAAACTAAAGCGATAATATAATCCCGATTTAATTACGGGTAAGACTTACATTTAGCTGTCCGATTGGCTTGCTATGTGTGGGCTATAGACTTGTTTGAAGCACATTGCCTAGTCATTAATTTCTGTTTTCATGTTTTGTTTTTTGTCACATTGATACAGATACTTACCTTCTTGGCCGGTAGGATTTAAAAATTTTGAAATTGATCCTGTGGTACAAGGTTGGTTGTATCGTTCTATCTGTCTATATCTAGACACTAGTTCCTGCTAGTGCTTTATGCACTAGTTCGCAGTTGCAGTAGTTTTGTTGTTTGTTCCCGAAGAAAGCCTTGATCACAATTTTCTGATCATGTTTGGCTGAAACATGTAGACCTTTTCCTGGTTTATTGTAAGCGCGCTCGTTAATTTGGTCAGACTGCGCTACTACTCTGCTTTTAACATTGGCACAGGGATATTCTCAATTAAAGTTTTTTCTGTTCCTGTAGTCAATTTTACATCACTTAGTTTTACACTGCACTATAGGGCCTCACCTAACTTAGGCAAGCCTCATCGATCTTTAGGAGATCTCGTTCCATCAGCGTAGATTAAAACATCCGCGAGCTCCTCCCTTAGATTCAGCCTGGGAGTAGTAGCTCCTTAGCCAAACCAGGTTTGGTTAAGAGGAGATCCCATATGATGAAGCATGCCACCACGGTGGGTGATGGGATTACGTCCTCTTTTTGAGGACTTTATGACTAGGCTTTAGTTCATTTTCATTCAGGTTCTGTAAGCTTCACTGCATTATCTGTCTGTTTTGTTTCTTTAGTTGTTTGCTTCCCCATACCCCTGGACCTCTGCGTATATATATTGTTAGTAGGGGGCCTTGTCCAGGTTGGTCGTGTGCTCCCTCAGACCCCATTGCTTACTTGGTTTCTTATAATTCAAATAATCCCCCAGACTCTAGAAACATCCTTTTTCCAATGGCCTACAGAGTAGTAGAAGAAGAAACAGTACTAACCAGCTAGGAATCAAGCCACTGACTGGGATCAATGTCATCCTGTGGCCCATTGGAATGACATTTTGCCTGCTGGACATACTAGAAAGAGTATGGAGGATTGGAAAGGAATGCCGTCCTGGCCAATTAACTCTGCTATAATTCATGGCATCAGGTTAAGAAGAAGAAGTGGTTAGAGCAGCAGATAAAATCATGAAAAAATACAAAGTACAAGGAGGTTCAAAAGAGATTGCAAGATTGCATCTATACATTTGAAGCTGTTCCTTCCTCAGTTTGAGATGCTGCATATTTGAAAATGTGCTAGACCAGGGCACAGACTAGAAAATACAACTTGGTGCTGATTGGAATACCTGAATTGATCACAAGCACTGGTAATAACACTGGGCTGTATTCTAGTCCATTGTTTTTACTCACAATACCTTTCTAGACAGAGACCCCCCCCCCCCCCTTATCCAAATCAGTTCTGACCCTGCTCCACGTGGGAATAGTATATTCCAAACTGCCAGGCAGGGTCCTCTCCAGAATGGAACACAAGTGACCCCTACACTGGTGTCAGCCTATTTCAGTAGTCTCATGGTGCAGTGAGCATAAGATCCATGTCTGGGCAAACCTGTCATACTTGGGGTGTCAACTACAAAAAACAGCAAGGTGGTGGATTGAATGCCTGAATTAATATCAGACACTGGTGATCGCTCAGGGTACCATTCTGGCCCATTAATCACCTGGGCATGAAGCAGATGATAGCACCACTAAAGCCGGGACTATAAGACTGTATATGGCATATGATGGTGGCAGTTCTGCCCATGACAACATATTAGCTTATGCAAATGCATATTTCCGAAATGGGCTCCTGACATTTTACTGCATTCTATCAAAATAATGCAGGCATGATCAATGCACAATTGTCTCCTACCCCTATTTATTGTCAGCCCGACCCATCTTTTTCTACTAACCACTGCAATGCCATATCCAACTTACAAATGATGAGACAAGATGGGGTGAGATGCATCTAAAAGGATATTGTTGTCATTCCACATTTATATGTTCCTTATTTTTGCTGCAGTAAGGCTAACACTTTGTGCTATAATTTCAGTCTTCAAGTACCCCTCATTTGTTCACATTTAGCTCTTTTGTATTGATTTGTATGCTCAACATACACTTCATAGATCAATGTAACAAGACCTAACCTGCATAGTCTTTTTTTCCACCTTCCTTCATATCTTTTTAAAATTGCACCTATAGTTGGGATTATGCCAAAACACTTCTTTCAAACTAATGGCTTGATGTACAAAGCCATGTAGTGGTTGCAAACCTTGCAATTTGATAAATCTCGTGGTCGGCAACCACCAAGGGCCCGATTACGAACTGTGACCATGTGGGAGCAGGGCTCCCACACCCCTGCCCTGCTCCCACACTGCCAACGCCACATGAACACCGCCCACCAGATTGCGAGTTTTCCTGCGTCTGGTGGGAGTTTCTTTGGCGGTCCCATGGCAGTGCCTTTGGAAATGAGCACTACACTGGGAGCACCAAAGGCAGTTCAAAAGTGCAGAGTCTAAGCCGTGCAGGAACTGGGGTGCATGCACACGGGGGTACAACCGCTGATGGGGAGGAAAGTCCTAATATGCTTGGCGGTGCAGGACTCCACCAAGCTATTGCGGCCTCAGATGGCACGCCACTACCACGGATCTCTGATCCCTAGCAGTGCCATGGCAGTCCTGGCACTGCTGCAACTGGGGGGGTGAGTGTCAGAAACGTTTCAGCGCTCCGTCCATCATCTCCTTGTGTTTGCTTTGTTCGCCCTACGTTGGCAGGGTATGCCCAGGCGTGGGTCTCTTGCTCACTTTGCCACTGGATTCAAGCTAGCCTGGCTGATTTGGGGTGTTACCCTGAAACCAGTGCTAGGATGCTTGTTTCCGGTCTGGGGAACACCTGGCTTGGCAGGACTGTTCCAATGAGGAACAGGGTCAAGACTGATTTGCATATGCCTGCGTCTGAACTAGGGTGTTGAAGTGAGCTAAAGAATGATGATGGCTTCAACCCAGATCTGTGACTGGGGTGAGTATCTGAAAAATGTCAGTGCTCTGCCCATCATCTCCTTGTGTTTGCTCTAAGTTGGCAGGGTATGCCCAGACGTGGGTCCCTCGCTCACTTTGCCACTGGATTCAAGCTAGCCTGGCTGATGAGGGGGTGTTGCCTCAAAACCGATCCCAGGCTGCTTGTTTCCGGTCTAGGGAAGACCTGGTTCGGCACTTCGGGCTGGACTGTTCTCATGAGGAACAGGGTCAAGACTGATTCGCATATGGCTGGGTCTGAACTGGGGTGGAGGCTAGAGACGATGATGGATTTAACTCAGATCTGTGATTGGTGGTGAGTGTCTGAAAAGTTTCAGCACTCCCGCCATCATCTCCTTGTGTTTTCTATGTTTGCCCTAAATTGGAAGGGTATGCCCAGACATGGGCCCCTTGCTCACTTTGCCCCTGGATTCAAACTAGCCTGGCTGATGAGGGGTGTTACCAGGATGCTTGTTTACGGTCCAGCGAAGACCTGGCCTGGCAGTTAGGGATAAATTATTCCCATGAGGCACAGGGCCAAGACTGATTTGCATAAAGCTGGGTATGATCTGGGATGGTGAAGTGAACTAAAGAACAATAATGGATTCAACCCAGATTTGTGACTTGGGGTGAGAAACTGAAAAGTTTCAGCGCTCCGGCCATCATGTCCTTGTATTTGCTTTGTACAAAAGGAGGACCAGGCAGCCAGCTATATTCCTTCATAGAGCAAAGGTCAGACTGCAGAAATGTGGCCTTCTCCTGTCTGTGCACACCGAAAACAAAATTCAGTTAAACACTTTTTGAAAATGTGTAATGGGTTCTTAGATCAGCGGGAGTGCAAAGACTAGTCACTTATGCATTATAGTCAGGGTCACTAGAATTATGCAAATTTGAAGTCATGGTGTTTTCTGCATAAGTATGGATTTGCCCCCTTTCCTACATATTCTATCATCTGCTCCATAATCTGCAGATTTTAACACAAAAATGATTGCTAGCGCAAATGAATAAAAAGTTTGTAAAACACAGCGACAAGTGTTGCTGCGCAGTGAAAGGCCCTTCGCAAAGGTTGAGTGATCACCTTTTTGTTGCATATTGCTGTATTTGGGTGTCAGACAGATACTAATGACGTGAAACCTTTGCCCAATTAGTGTTAATGTGTAAAAATGAAAAAAAATGAGGTAATACTATCACAAAATGTGCTGCATTATGCTGCATAACTTGTCTTTTCTTGACACATAATTTAGTCAAACCTGTCACATAATTTGGGGCCCCCCCTGCTGCAGAATTCCAGCGCCCCTGAATGGAGTGTACTGGACTGGATATGCCAACCTAACCAGCGAGAACTTCAGGAATTAATTTGAGCTCATTCCCAGTCACAAAAAGCTAATTTTACCAAACGTAGCTTTACATTTGCCATGCTTACTAAACTTCTAAGCTGAGAGTCAATTAATTAGCCAAGCGAGCATGCTTATTTCGCAGATAATGATATCCCATATTGATATGGTTACTAGGGAGCATGGATTTGCTGAGTCTGTCTTCTTTTTTCACCTTCTGTACCCTGAAAACTTCAACAGATTTAGCATGTGTCCGGTTTTAAGAAAAGGGCAGCTGGACACAGAGGAAAGCAGGTTCATGTGTTCTAGTGCAGAGTTAGCTAGAACCAAAACAAAAGTAGTTAACACAGATTATACTGTGTAAAGGTTGCACTGAATTTCTCTTCCTGTAACGTGGACAGTGTTGGAGAATGCTGGCATTTAAGGAATGTAAGGTGTGCAGTGGCCCTGGGTCCATGCACAATTATATTTCTACGTCTATGTTGGGGGAATACTAGGGTTTATGATTTTCAAAATTTGGTCACCATGAATATCGGGCCTTTTTATATTTTTCATGCATCCTGTGACTTTTTGTTCCCATATATAATGATAAAAAAAAGTTCCAGAATAAAAAGGCTAAAAGTCGAATTTGATGAATTATTCTTTAAGACTGCAGTGTTTATGTGCTAACATCAAGGAGAGGCTTATGAGACCTTAGTGTCAAGAAGCCACGCAGCTTATAATTGAAAATTTGCAAAGTCCGACATTTTCCCTATTCAATTCAAATAAGGGAAAACACACAAGCAAATACAAAGCATTTCACTGTCTGTGATTTTCAAAGTACTCCCTCTCTAAAGCACAAGCACAGAAAACTATTTATAGATTTGAAATTAGAAATATTGGGTTTCTCCAGTTACAAACACTTAACAGTTTACTTAATTTTGGCATATAGTGGACTATGATGGGTTATTTCAGAATGAATTTCCAGCCAGCGCTTAAAGGTGCATAAAAATGCCAATTTTTAAAGGTCAGAGAATGTGAGTGTAGGAGAGTAGGGTCTGCTTTCTATGTTCACCCCCACTTTTTGCTTTTGCTTTACTGGTTTACGACTTAGATGTGGCTGTGGGCCTGCTAATCAGACCCACAGCCCTGCTGTTCTCTCTCTAAATTACTACTATGTACTTTAGGTGCATAACCCATTTGGATAGGATCACCTTATTGGCCCCTGTACAGTGTACCCTAGGTACCCAGGGCATAGGTGTACCCTAGGCCTACCAGGGGCTGCAGCATGTATTGTGCCACCCCTGGCCTGGCCTTCCATTTTGACACAACTGGCTGATCACTCAGCTGGGGCAAGGTCGTGTAATCACCCCTTGCTTAGGTGTAGTATTCCTATACCTAACTTACATATAGACACATGTGTACCTATCAGTCACTCCTATGGCAGGCCTTGACAATCCTGGAGGCAGAGTGCTTGGTACCATGTGAGATGGTGCTCTAGCATGAGCTGAGCCTGTCTGCAGCTTTCGGAACCATGTCCTTATAGCTGTTCTATGATATAGCCTACCATATACTCTTAAAGTGCCTTATAATCTTAGACGGTTATGGTAACTATGGTTTGGCTTTATCAAAGCATGTCGTGTAAGGTGTCTAACACTCGGGAATAATACCCCCATGCCATTTCTGGACATGAGAATATTATTCCCCCCTTCTAGAGGGAAAGACATGTTAAAATCATACTTCAACTGTTAGCCTCTGACCAAAGCCTCAGCATCACAAAATGGATGCTGCTGCCACGACACAAGTCTGACCTCCTGCTGCTGGGAGGGATCCCAGCCAGGGAGGCCTGGACAATAGGTTTCCTGCTTGGGGAGGTGCTAGCACCTCCCCAGACAGCCTTTAGTGTATTGGGGCAGGGTGGGCTGAAAGGAATGAGACATGCCTGGGGCACACAAGGTGTTCCTTGCATAGTCCAGTTCAAACCGGCGCTGGGGCACTCCAGCCCCAGCTCTGGCGCGAAACTGGACAAAGGGAAGTGGGTGTAACCACCCCCTCCCAGGTCCCACCCATAAGGCGTGACCTAGCAGGTATCCCAGCCCCCCAGATTAGTATAAGAGTGGGAGTTGGGCCTCAAGACTTTAGATTATCCTGAACCTGCAAAACTGAACAGAAACTCTGGACCTTCGACATTCGACGAAAGAAGAAGACTGAAGAATCTCCCTTGTAGCCAAGGAGTGGCTACCCTGTGCAAACAGGCACCATCAAGTGACTACCCTTTGCTTTGTGAAACGTTCGACGAGGAACCGACTGCAGAGCCCGACCAGAGCCTTGATTTCCAGACTTCTCCGACCCTCATCCACATCTGCAGCAGAGCTGAGATCCGTGGAGGCGACGAGCGACGTGGGACCGGCTACCTGGGAAAAGTGGCTAGTAACTTACAGCGCAGCTTCTGAGGTACCCTCGAAGTTGTGCACCGGGGATTGAGAAGCCCCAACCCCAAGCACCATCTGCACCGAAGACCAGCCCCCCACACTCCACGAGTCCTGCGTGGGGCCCTTCAGCATTTTCCTGCTTGCCGCGTCTGTCCGGTTGCTTGCCCGCTGGCTAGTGGCCTTTGTGACGACGCTCCCTAAAATCTTCTGCGCTGGTTTGGCTCCTCCAGACTGGCTCCCGCTTCTCTGCAAAGAAGAAGCACCCCAGACCTTCCTGGTCTGCACCAGAAGCAAGTCCCTTGTTCTTCGTGGGTTCCGCTTGCCAAGGCTTGGTGAGTCCTAGTCCAACTTCGACGCCGCCGACAGCAAGAGCCTTCGTGGGACAGCTCGCCTCCTGGTCCTGGTCGTCCTCGACGCTTCCTGGTCCTCCTGGCTCCAGCGACAAGCTTCACCTTCACCTGCAACTCTTCACGACATCGCCTGGTTCCTTCCTGGTTCCACGTGGTCACTGGCTAGTGACCTTGACTCTGTCCCTTCTGCTTGCAGGTTTCTTCTCTTCGTGATCCCAGCCTTGGGATCCACCGGACACTCTCCCCTGACTGCCTGTCAGCATCTTTCTTCAGGCATCCATAGGAGTCGACGACGAAAACGACGCATCTTCACCCCTATGCACCCGCAGCCTGTGGGCTAGGTAACTTGGGTACTCCGGTGCTCATCAGGATAGTGACTATCCTAGTGTCTAGTTTTCAAGTCTCAACTTCCTAGCTACTCCGGAAGTGTCCTAAATCTATCTATTTCTAAACTGTAACATTGCTATTGACTTTTACGCATTACGCGTGAGTGTTTCCACTCTGCACACGAATCCCGTGGGCCTCCCACTCCCTAACTAACGCTAGTGTAGTGTAGCCCCAGCGATTCCCTAGGCCTAGGCCTATTCTATTTCCGTGACAGTGGTTCTTATACCACTTATTTAGTATATGGTTTGCGTGGCCCCTAGGGCCTAACTGTATTACTTACCTGTGTGACTTACTGTATGCATTAATAAGACTGTGTTGTACTTACCTCTAAACTCATAAAGAGTGCTGAGGGTTTGCTTAGAATAAATACACTTTATTTTATATATATATCTGTTGTGGTGTCCTTTCATTTGGTATTCAAGGGATTATATATGGTATCACAGCTGGCTTCACATGCCATTCAGAGTTTAGCCTAAGACTGCTCTTGTCCATGCTACCACTAGGATAGCTGGTCTATAAGGTTGACTTTACAACCAATCACCATAAGGGTATTTGGACTGATATAAGGTGTACACTATAACTAGTGACATCATACATCAGGCCAACTTCTCACATTGGTGAGCAGCGGTTGGGATCTGAGCTTGCTGTTGTAATACCATTGTAATCTTGAGATACTAAATTGAAAGATCACACAGATATTGTCTAGGTACATATAACATAGATTATTATACTTAAGTCCTACTGGACTTGGTAGTTGTAGGTTGAAGGGAATAACACACCCTGACTACAACTACTAGAAAGGTTTAGTAGATACAACTAGTGTAGGTAGGTGCACACACCACACCCTCACTAGATCATGCCTCTGGGAGGAGATCAAGTAGATGCTCTCCCAGGAGGGGCAGGTCTGCAGAAGACCCCCTCTAGGTATGATACCTTAACATTCCAGGAGATGAGACAATTGTGTACCTCCAGAGGAATAAAACAGGGTGCAAACCCTACCCTCCTTCAGTTAAGACAACTCCTAGAGGAGTATGATGCTCAGAGGGCATCACAGGAAGGTGCCCTAGGCGCAGAGGAGGGTCTACCCACCACAGAGGAGTCAGATGGGCCTTCAGATGGGGAGGTAGACAGCCAGAGCCAAGTAAGGAGACTTAGCCAGGCTAACTTAAGTTTACATGGGAGTTTGCATGGGGTCCCCCCATACAGACCCACAAGTAGACATTCACAGAGAAGCAGGAGGGACAGATCCCCTTCAAGGGAATCCATCCACTCCCATGTCTCTAACACCTCTAATGCTTCCTCTCACAGGGGAATGACTTCACCTGAGAGAAAGGAGCATGCAGCCAGAATGAGGGAGGCTAATCTGAGGATTCAGAGGGAAGAACTTGCCCTTGCCAAAGAGAAGCTTGCTCTGGCTAGAGAACAAAAGTTAAGTGGGTTAGAACCCACTGGTGGCAGCAACATTCCTAGAGATAGAGACAGGCACTATGATAATAGAAACCTGAGCAAGATTGTCCCTCCCTACAAGTGTGGGGATGACATCCACAAATGGATAACTGCTTTGGAGAGAGCTTGCAAAGTACAGCAGGTACCCCAAAGTCAGTGGGCAGCTATCTTGTGGCTCTCCTTCTCTGAGAAAGGAAGAGACAAGCTCCTCACAGTTAGTGATGAGGATGCAGATAATTACACTGTCCTGAAGAGTGCTCTGATTGATGGGTTTGGCCTAACCACTGAACAATACAGGTTGTTGTTCAGGGATACCCAGAAGACACAGACTCAGGACTGGACTGACTTTGTAGATTGTGCCACTAAGGCTCTGGAAGGCTGGCTATTGGGAAGTAAGGTTAAGGACTATACAGGATTGTATAATTTGATCATGAGAGAACAAATACTTAACAACTGTCAAAACCAGCTATTGCATCAACACCTGATTGATTCTGATCTGACTTCTCCCCAAGAATTGGGAAAGAAGGCAGATAGATGGGTCAGGACTAGAGTTAAGCAGAAAAACCAGAACCAGGGCGGTGATCAGAAAAAGGCAGACCAGAAGGGTAATGAGCAGAAACAAAAAGACCAGAAGTCTTCACCAGGCCCCCAAAAGGCTCAGGGGGAGGGTGGTTCCAAAAAGGATAAGAAGAAAGAAGGCCAAAAGAAACCATGGTGCAACTATTGTAAGTCTACCTCACATTGGTTTAGTGAGTGCACCAAAAAGGATAAGCCCCCAGCCACCATTGCCCCTAAGGCAACTGTACCCCCTAGTTCAGCTGTAAGTGGTGGTTCCCAGCAAAAGGGTGTAGTAGGGTTAACCCTGGGAACTGAGGAGGATTCTGGCCTAGTCAGAGTGCCTACTCAGGCTGTCCTGATCTGTGATGGGGACTTAGCTTTGTCCTCTACTGTAGGCCCCAGTAACCTGGGCAAGTACAGACAGACACCTTTTATCAACCAAAGAATGGCTCAGGCCTACAGGGACACTGGGGCTAGTGTCACAATGGTGACACCTGCTTTTGTGGACCCTGGACAGATCATACTAGGTGAGAATTACCTAGTGACCAACGCTAGCAATGCCACTACCTCCCATAGTGTGGCTATTGTTAACTTCTCCTGGGGAGGGGTAACTGGCCTCAAGAAAGTTGTTGTTAGTTCAGACCTTCCTGTAGAGTGTTTACTGGGCAATGATCTTGAAACTTCAGTTTGGTCTGAAGTGGAGTATAGGACCCATGCAGAAATGCTGGGGATAGATGCACATGTCCTTGCTGTGACCAGGTCACAGGCCAAAAAGTGCAACACTGAACAAGTGCTGGATCCTGAAACTATGGACCAGTCACACTCCAAGAGAAAGAGCAGTAGGGTTAAGGCTGTGCCTTCCCCCCTGCCTCAGGTGGTGGATCAGCCCTCCCAGGAGGATGATTCTGAGAGCCCTGAAGGAACTGTCCTAGAAGAACTTGAACCTGATCAGGTTGAGTTTCTTGGGACAGGGGGACCTTCCAGGGCAGATCTGAGGCAGGCTCAATTAGACTGCCCCTCTCTTGAACCCCTCAGACAGCTGGCTGCTGCTGAGGCTGCAGGGAATGCTCAAGGTACCCATAGAGTGTATTGGGATGAAGGGCTACTGTACTCAGAGGCTAGAGACCCCAAGCCTGGTGCATCCAGGAGGTTGGTCATACCACTGAAGTTCAGGGGCTTCCTTCTAACCTTGGCCCATGATATTCCCCTTGCAGGACATTTAGGCCAGAACAAGACTTGGGACAGGCTTGTCCCTCACTTTCACTGGCCCCATATGTCAGAAGATACTAAGGAGTTTTGTCGCTCCTGTGTCACCTGCCAAGCCAGTGGCAAATCAGGTGGCACCACAAAGGCCCCCCTCATACCACTACCTGTGGTGGGGGTCCCCTTTGAAAGAGTGGGCATAGATATTGTAGGACCAATGGACCCACAAACAGCATCTGGGCACAGATTCATACTGGTGATAGTGGACCATGCCACCAGGTACCCAGAAGCAATTCCCCTGAGGACCACAACAGCTCCTGTTGTGGCAAGGGCCCTGCTTGGAGTATTCTCCAGAGTGGGCTTTCCAAAGGAGGTCATTTCTGACAGAGGTGCCAACTTTATGTCAGGATACTTGACTGCAATGTGGAAGGAGTGTGGTGTTAACTATAAGTTCACCACACCCTATCACCCACAGTGCAATGGGCTTGTTGAGAGATTCAACAAGACCCTAAAGGGAATGATAAAAGGATTACCAGACAAGCTTAGGCGAAGATGGGACATCCTTTTACCCTGCCTTCTGTTTGCTTACAGAGAGGTCCCACAAAAGGGGGTTGGCTACAGCCCTTTTGAGCTTTTGTTTGGGCATCCTGTAAGAGGACCCCTGTGTTTGGTGAAGGAAGGATGGGAGAGACCTCTCAGACAACCCAAACTAGACATAGTAGATTATGTACTTGGTCTCCGCTCCAGGATGGCAGAGTATATGAAGAAGGCTTCTAAAAACCTTGAGGCAAGCCAAGAACTCCAAAAAGCTTGGCATGACCAAAAGGCTGTACTGACTGTTTACCAGCCAGGACAGAAAGTGTGGGTGTTGGAGCCAGTGGCCCCAGCAGCACTCCAAGACAAATGGTCTGGACCCCACACTATTGTTGAGAAAAAGGGAGAAGTCACCTACTTGGTGGACCTTGGGACTCCCAGAAGCCCCCACAGGGTGCTTCATGTCAACAGATTGAAGGCATATGTTGACAGGGCAGACATGGGGCTACTCATGGCTACAGATGAGGGGCAGGAGGAAGAGAGTGACCCTCTCCCAGACCTGTTGACTCAGAACCCTGATGATGGCTCAGTTGATGGTGTGGTCTTTTCTGACAGCCTCACTGTCCATCAGCAACAGGACTGCAGACAAGTTCTGCAGGCCTACAGACATATGTTCTCTCTGACCCCAAGTCAGACAAACTGGTGCACCCATGAGGTGGACACTGGTGACAGTCTGCCTGTGAAGAGTAAAATCTACAGGCAACCTGACCATGTCAGGGACTGCATAAAAGTTGAGGTACAAAAGATGTTGGAGCTGGGAGTCATTGAACCTTCAGAGAGCCCTTGGGCTAGTCCTGTAGTCCTTGTGCCAAAACCTCACACCCAAGATGGTAAGAGAGAGATGAGGTTTTGCGTGGATTACAGAGGTCTCAATGCTGTCACTAGGACAGATGCCCACCCAATACCTAGGGCAGATGAGCTCATTGACAGACTGGCAGCTGCTAAGTTTTTGAGCACATTTGACCTAACAGCAGGCTACTGGCAAATCAGACTAGCTGAGAGTGCAAAGGCCAAAACTGCTTTCTCGACCCCAGGAGGACATTATCAATTTGTGGTAATGCCCTTTGGTTTGAAGAATGCACCTGCCACTTTCCAAAGGCTGGTGAATCAAGTCCTTACTGGGTTGGATGATTATTGTGCAGCTTATCTTGATGATATTGCTGTCTTTAGCTCCACCTGGGAGGATCACCTGGTCCACCTGAGGAATGTTTTAGAGGCCCTGCAAAAGGCAGGCCTCACTATCAAGGCCACTAAGTGCCAGATAGGGCAGAGCAAGGTTGTATACCTGGGCCACCTAGTTGGTGGGGGTCAGGTTCAACCACTGGAGAGCAAGATCCAGACCATAAAGGACTGGGCTCCTCCAACTACCCAGACTCAGGTCAGAGCTTTCTTGGGCCTGTCTGGGTACTACAGAAAGTTTGTTAAGAACTATGGGTCCATAGTGACACCACTTAATGACTTGACCTCCAAGAAGATGCCAAAGAAAGTTCAGTGGACAGCAAGCTGTCAAAAAGCATTTGATGACCTGAAGCAGGCCATGTGCAGTGCACCTATTCTGAAAAGTCCAGACTACTCCAAAGAGTTCATTGTCCAGACAGATGCTTCTGAGTTAGGTGTGGGAGCTGTTCTTTCACAACTGAATGTAGATGGTCAAGACCAGCCCATTGCTTTTATAAGTAGAAGGCTGACCCCTAGAGAGAAACGTTGGTCAGCTATTGAGAGGGAGGCCTTTGCTGTGGTTTGGGCCCTGAAGAAGCTGAGGCCATACTTGTTTGGCACTCACTTCAAGATTCAGACAGACCATAAGCCCCTCTTGTGGCTAAATCAGATGAAGGGTGAAAATCCCAAACTTCTTAGGTGGTCCATTTCCCTACAGGGGATGGACTTCACAGTGGAACATAGACCTGGGACTGACCATGCCAATGCAGATGGACTCTCCAGATATTTCCACTTAGAACATGAAGACTCAACTGGTCAAGGTTAGTTTAATGTCCCTAAGTTTGGGGGGGGGTTGTGTAGGAGAGTAGGGTCTGCTTTCTATGTTCACCCCCACTTTTTGCTTTTGCTTTACTGGTTTACGACTTAGATGTGGCTGTGGGCCTGCTAATCAGACCCACAGCCCTGCTGTTCTCTCTCTAAATTACTACTATGTACTTTAGGTGCATAACCCATTTGGATAGGATCACCTTATTGGCCCCTGTACAGTGTACCCTAGGTACCCAGGGCATAGGTGTACCCTAGGCCTACCAGGGGCTGCAGCATGTATTGTGCCACCCCTGGCCTGGCCTTCCATTTTGACACAACTGGCTGATCACTCAGCTGGGGCAAGGTCGTGTAATCACCCCTTGCTTAGGTGTAGTATTCCTATACCTAACTTACATATAGACACATGTGTACCTATCAGTCACTCCTATGGCAGGCCTTGACAATCCTGGAGGCAGAGTGCTTGGTACCATGTGAGATGGTGCTCTAGCATGAGCTGAGCCTGTCTGCAGCTTTCGGAACCATGTCCTTATAGCTGTTCTATGATATAGCCTACCATATACTCTTAAAGTGCCTTATAATCTTAGACGGTTATGGTAACTATGGTTTGGCTTTATCAAAGCATGTCGTGTAAGGTGTCTAACACTCGGGAATAATACCCCCATGCCATTTCTGGACATGAGAATATTATTCCCCCCTTCTAGAGGGAAAGACATGTTAAAATCATACTTCAACTGTTAGCCTCTGACCAAAGCCTCAGCATCACAAAATGGATGCTGCTGCCACGACACAAGTCTGACCTCCTGCTGCTGGGAGGGATCCCAGCCAGGGAGGCCTGGACAATAGGTTTCCTGCTTGGGGAGGTGCTAGCACCTCCCCAGACAGCCTTTAGTGTATTGGGGCAGGGTGGGCTGAAAGGAATGAGACATGCCTGGGGCACACAAGGTGTTCCTTGCATAGTCCAGTTCAAACCGGCGCTGGGGCACTCCAGCCCCAGCTCTGGCGCGAAACTGGACAAAGGGAAGTGGGTGTAACCACCCCCTCCCAGGTCCCACCCATAAGGCGTGACCTAGCAGGTATCCCAGCCCCCCAGATTAGTATAAGAGTGGGAGTTGGGCCTCAAGACTTTAGATTATCCTGAACCTGCAAAACTGAACAGAAACTCTGGACCTTCGACATTCGACGAAAGAAGAAGACTGAAGAATCTCCCTTGTAGCCAAGGAGTGGCTACCCTGTGCAAACAGGCACCATCAAGTGACTACCCTTTGCTTTGTGAAACGTTCGACGAGGAACCGACTGCAGAGCCCGACCAGAGCCTTGATTTCCAGACTTCTCCGACCCTCATCCACATCTGCAGCAGAGCTGAGATCCGTGGAGGCGACGAGCGACGTGGGACCGGCTACCTGGGAAAAGTGGCTAGTAACTTACAGCGCAGCTTCTGAGGTACCCTCGAAGTTGTGCACCGGGGATTGAGAAGCCCCAACCCCAAGCACCATCTGCACCGAAGACCAGCCCCCCACACTCCACGAGTCCTGCGTGGGGCCCTTCAGCATTTTCCTGCTTGCCGCGTCTGTCCGGTTGCTTGCCCGCTGGCTAGTGGCCTTTGTGACGACGCTCCCTAAAATCTTCTGCGCTGGTTTGGCTCCTCCAGACTGGCTCCCGCTTCTCTGCAAAGAAGAAGCACCCCAGACCTTCCTGGTCTGCACCAGAAGCAAGTCCCTTGTTCTTCGTGGGTTCCGCTTGCCAAGGCTTGGTGAGTCCTAGTCCAACTTCGACGCCGCCGACAGCAAGAGCCTTCGTGGGACAGCTCGCCTCCTGGTCCTGGTCGTCCTCGACGCTTCCTGGTCCTCCTGGCTCCAGCGACAAGCTTCACCTTCACCTGCAACTCTTCACGACATCGCCTGGTTCCTTCCTGGTTCCACGTGGTCACTGGCTAGTGACCTTGACTCTGTCCCTTCTGCTTGCAGGTTTCTTCTCTTCGTGATCCCAGCCTTGGGATCCACCGGACACTCTCCCCTGACTGCCTGTCAGCATCTTTCTTCAGGCATCCATAGGAGTCGACGACGAAAACGACGCATCTTCACCCCTATGCACCCGCAGCCTGTGGGCTAGGTAACTTGGGTACTCCGGTGCTCATCAGGATAGTGACTATCCTAGTGTCTAGTTTTCAAGTCTCAACTTCCTAGCTACTCCGGAAGTGTCCTAAATCTATCTATTTCTAAACTGTAACATTGCTATTGACTTTTACGCATTACGCGTGAGTGTTTCCACTCTGCACACGAATCCCGTGGGCCTCCCACTCCCTAACTAACGCTAGTGTAGTGTAGCCCCAGCGATTCCCTAGGCCTAGGCCTATTCTATTTCCGTGACAGTGGTTCTTATACCACTTATTTAGTATATGGTTTGCGTGGCCCCTAGGGCCTAACTGTATTACTTACCTGTGTGACTTACTGTATGCATTAATAAGACTGTGTTGTACTTACCTCTAAACTCATAAAGAGTGCTGAGGGTTTGCTTAGAATAAATACACTTTATTTTATATATATATCTGTTGTGGTGTCCTTTCATTTGGTATTCAAGGGATTATATATGGTATCACAGCTGGCTTCACATGCCATTCAGAGTTTAGCCTAAGACTGCTCTTGTCCATGCTACCACTAGGATAGCTGGTCTATAAGGTTGACTTTACAACCAATCACCATAAGGGTATTTGGACTGATATAAGGTGTACACTATAACTAGTGACATCATACATCAGGCCAACTTCTCACAGTGAGTTCCGTTCACCTTTTTACTCTTTACAGGATAGTATACAGGGAATGAGTCATTGGCGTTGGCAACATGTTCTTTGCCTTTGCAGATTTTTTCCGTCCTCCTTCAGGAAGAGCCCCTTCACTGGCCGTTCTCCTTGGCAGCCCTTCCCCCCCCTGAAGGTGTGCTGGGTGTGGACCCCGCAGCGCAAGAGAGCCTCTTTTGTCATGCTCTTGGCTGGGAAAGAGGTGTGAAGGGGAGCTTCCTTCAGCGCTGCATGACAAAGACGTTGACTTTGCCGGCTCGTCAGGCCTCTTTCAGCCCACGCCCCCAATGTTTGCTGAGCTGAGAGCCTACCCCAGCAGTGGGATTCCTCAAGCTGTCCGTCTTTGCTTACAATACCTGTCTTTTGACACTAGAAGCGAGGATACTTGTTTTGTGCCTTTCTTTTAGGACGCGCGCATTTTTTGAGCCTCGGGGACTTCCTCTCATTAGCTCCTTTCTTCTTGCATTCTCACTCCTATAATTCCAGTTTGCTCAGTGCGTTTGTACAAGAAAGTAGATTTCTGTCCCAGATGTAAAGTTTAAAGGCATGTGTTCATAAAATATTCTGCATTCAGGAGTAAACTCAGCGTGTACACACAACAGCTCCGTAGAAGCACATCTGCTGAAGCTGTTGAAACCATTGTTAATAATGCTTTCATTTCTGAAATATCAATCGACGCAAAGGCTTTTCTAAATACATATAGCAGATTTTTATGATGGGATCCATGTTTATTTTCCCTGGGTTTCCAGTACTTTTTAAGTACAGCTCCCGGTGAGTGTACGACAGGAGTATAAATATGAAAACAGCTTGTAAATGAAAGTTGTGCTTGTTCCAAAACTGTCACTGACAAAGAAAATCGTTTGTTATTATGAAGTGCTTGTGCATGAACAGAGTGAGCACAAAACAAGTGCTCTCATGAAACAATTGTGTGCCTGAACAAAGTGTACATAAACGACATTTGTGCAAGAAAATGGTGGCCAATAAAAAAAAGTGCGCTTACGGCAGATGCACCCACGAAAGACAGCAGTGTGTGCATCAGCGAACATGTGCATAAAGGCAGTATGTGCATGAATCCAATGCATGCATTAAATGTGTTTAGACACAAAGTAATGTGCAGGAAACAACAGTGTGCATGAACTGCACTTTTCCATTCAACCGATCCATTTATATCACATTTTCACCCTTCCATTCACCCACTGATATCCACCATTTCAACTTTGCATTCAGTCATCCATTCATTCTTTAATCCATCATTTAATCTACATCCATCCGTCCACTCTGCCATCAATCCATTATAATCCATCCATTCACTCTGCCATTAATACAGTCTGCCATCCACCCCTCAATTCTGCCATCCTTCATCCATTCACACATCCAGCTACTCTGCCATCCATTCTGTCCTCTTTTAACACACCCTTCCGTCCCTTTACTTTCCCATTGTTTACCTGTCCATCAAACTATCCATCCATCCAACCCATTTACTCTGCTATTCTTTCACCTATTCATTTACTCACCCATCCATCCATTCACCCACCCAACCTTTTATTCTGCCATCCTGTCCATCCACCGATCCTTTTTCTCATCCTTTCACCCACTCATCCAGCTACCCACCCACTCATCCATCTACTCACCCACTCATCCATCCATACTTCCACCCTTCCTTTCATTCATTAGTCCTTCCATCTTTCTCTTTTCTATTTGTGCACCTTTCGTTATTCAGTGGTCCTGCTTGCTCTTCTATTAACCTTATATTCCTTTTTCGAGTTAATTATGAACTTTTGTCTGCAGAGTTGCAGACATAGGAAGCCCAAAAAGAACCTCAAACCTGTTTTAGTTGCTAAAGCGGTAGTTCACGACATCACTAATTGTCTCCCCCTATGTATCTCATCCAAAGTGCTTTGAGGCTACTGCAAGGTGGGCATAACATTGGTTCAGTTAGCTGCCTGAGAGAATGTAGCCTTTACCACAAAACAACGCTATTCTCTCACTCACCTAGCCATCATCTCAAAGAACATATTCCTTGTTGCATAGTAATATTTCAACAAAGGCAAAGCAATATAAAGGCTCGGCATTTTTGGTATAAGCATTAAACTAACAGTTGCCATTAATGCCCCTAGGTTACTAGCCAAAAGCAAGAAAATCAGTTTATATTGTATCACATTGTATTACACCTTCATTCTTTAATTGCAGGTAAGGATCAAATGTCAATAATAAAGTAATCTGGGATTTGAAACTGACCCAAATTGCTTATAGTAATCCTATAAAATCACTAACATTTTTTAGACCTGAATAGTCTAAATTCAATAGCTTCATGTCAAAGTTTTATATTAATAAATAGAGAATTTTAATGTGAATGCAAAATATTTGGATAAACATAGGGCTATGCAGCTTTTACTTTAAAATGTCTAGCCTTTCTGCTGCAAGACTGTTTCTGGTGAGCAAAGTGTGTTTAAATGCAAAGTGTGTTTAAGACTGCAGTACCACCTCCTGTCTACAGGGGCAGACCTGAGCAAAAATATAAACACACTTGATGAAACACAGGTCCCCACAAGGCAATTTTTTTAAATGTTGTCAAAATCGACACATATGTTCCTGAAGTCATTTAGAAGGCATTGCCTTGTGGGGACCTGGGTTCAGGTCCCCACAGTGCAATCAAGTCCCCACAGCGTGAGTGTGTTATCGCACTCAAGTCCCCACAAGGATAGAGAGACAGACAGACAGACAGACAGACAGACAGACAGAAAATCTGTCCCCCCCCCCCCCCCCCCCCCCATCACCATCACCCTTGTGGGGACTATGTGTGAATACCTGCCTTGTGGGGACTAACCTTTCCCAATGTTTTTACAACATACTAATAACATCAAAATGTTAAGAAAAAATTCATAATACAGGATCCTGCTTCAAATTTGCAAATATACTGTTATTTAATCATGCGCACAGCACCATCCTTGTGGGGACTTGAACACGTGCTACCATCCTTGTGGGGACCTAATCTGTAACACTATTTGTGAATGAATAAAGTCGAAGGCACATGGCTAAATGTTTATTTTATCAACCATATGCACAAACAACATTATAATCTATTCATATATGAATTGCTGCATATATACTAGGGGTATACAGTAAAGACAGATTATGTTAATGTCCCAGAAAATATCATATCATGCTTAAATAAAGAGTCTTAAAGCTATATTTAACCTAGTTATTAGTGCTTAAAATCTTAGGAGATAAGGGAACTAACACATAAAGAAATTAACATATGTAAGCAAGGAATAAGGTCAAGTGGAACCCAGAGCTTGATGAGCTGCTTACATTTTTGCCAAAATAGGTGTTCAAGTCCCCACAGAGATAGTGGGTGAAGATCACTGTGTTTAAGTCTCCATAGAAATAGTGTGTACATTCAAAGCTTAAATCCTGTTACAAAGAATGTGAAGCTAATGATGTTCAAGTCCACACGGAGGTTGTGTGTAATTATAGGAATGCTCGAGTCCCCACAGAGATGGCATGTTATTATAGCGATGTTCAAGTCCCCACATTGATGGTGTGTTATTATAGCGATGTTTAAGTCCCTACAGAGATAGTGTGTTATTATAGCGATATTTAAGTCCCCACAGAGATAGTGCATGAAGGTGATTGTGTTCAAGTCCTCATTAAAATAGGGCCCGATTCACAAAGGTAAACTTAGGCAAAAAGTCTAACTTTACTACTTTTTTCAGTATTCACAAAGGTAAATTTAGACCAAAATTATAACTTAACCTCTTTTTCAATAATCACAAAGCCCCATACAGATAATGTGAAGCTGATGATGTTTAAGTCGAAGCAAACACAAGGAGATGATGGACGGAGTACTGAAACTTTTCAGACACTCACCCCCAGTCACATATCTGGGTTCAATCCATCATCGTTCCTTAGCTCGCTTCGCCACCCCAGTATCTAGCTATATGCAAATCAGTCTTGACCCTGTGCCTCATGGGAACAGTCTGGCCCGAACTGCCAAGCCAGGTCTTCCCTGGACCGAAAACAATCATCCTGGGACCGGTTTCGGGGTAACACGCCCTCATCAGCCAGGATATCTTGAATCCAGTGGCAAAGTGAGCAAGGGACCCACGTTTGGACATACCCTGCCAACTTAGGGCAAACAAAGCAAACACAACGAGATGATGGACGAAGAGCTGAAACTTTTCAGTCACTCACTCCCAGTCACAGATCTGGGTTGAATCCATCATCATTCTTTAGCTCACTTTGCCACTCCAGTTCAGACTGAGCTATATGCAAATCAGTCTTAACCCTGTGCCTCATCCCCCTGGTGCTTCAAGTCAAAACAGAGCTTGCGTTTAATTACAGGAATGCTCAAGTCCCCACAGAGATGATATGTTTTTATAGTGATGTTCAAGTCCCCACAAAGATAGTATGTTATAGCGATGTTTATGTACCTACAGAGATAGTACATGAAGATGATTGTGTTTAAGTCCTCATTAAAATAGGGCCCGATTCGCAATGGTAAATTTAGACAAAAAATCTAACTTTTCTACTTTTCAGTTTCAACAATGTAAACTTAGACCAAAGGTCTAACTTTACTACTTATTAGTATTCACAAATCTCCATACAGAGAATGCGAAGCTGATGATGCTCAAGCCAAACCAGAGCTGCGTGTATTTACAGAAAAGCTCAAGTCCCCACAGAGATGGTGTATAACTCTAGTATTGCCACGGTTGCCAAAGAAAATGTGTGTGATTACAGACATGCCCAGGTCCCCACAGAGATAGTGTGTGATTATAGACATACTCAGGTCCCCACAGAGATAGTGTGTGATTATAGAGATGTTTAGGTCCCCACAGAGATAGTGTGTGATTATAGACATGCCCACGTCCCCACAGAGATAGTGTGTGATTATAGACATGCCCACGTCCCCACAGAGATAGTGTGTGATCATAGACATTCCCAGGTCCCCACAGAGATAGTGTGTGATTATAGGAATGTTTAGGTCCCCACAGAGATAGTGTGTGATCATAGACATTCCCAGGTCCCCACAGAGATAGTGTGTGATCACAGAGATGTCGAGGTCCCCACAGAGATAGTGTGTTATTATAGACATGCCCAGGTCCCCACAGAGATGGTGTGTGACTATAGTATTACCACAGTTACCAAAGAGAATGTGTATGATTACAGACATGCCCAGGTGCTCACAGAGATAGTGTGTGATTATAGACATGCCCAGGTCCCCACAGAGATATTGTGTGATTAATGGGATGCACAGGAATAGCACACAGTTTTAGTGTGTGATTATAGTCATGTACAAGTCCTCACAGAAATATTGAGCGATTATAGTGATGTTTAAGTCCCCACAGTGATAATATGTGATTACAGTCATATTCAAGTCTCCACAGTGATGTGTGTAGTGATAGGTATGTTGAAGAACCCATAGAGATTGTATTGGTCTGGTGGCTTACTAAATGAATTAATCCACTTGAGGGATATGTGTTTGACCACTCTCTCATATGTTTGAATCCTGGTGCTACCACTCAGCCTTTATTCCTTCCAAGGTCTATACAATGAGTATTATTTATTTGGATAAAAACACATATGATATTAAGCAACAAGATACCCTCAGGTGTGAATGTGCACTTTATATAGGTACATGAGATTATATGATGTGATAATAGTGGTACTCAAGCCACCACTAGAGATAGACTGGAATTATCCCATATCTATGAATCCCACTTCAAATGCAGAATTACTTCCAACACAGTCACAAAAACATTTGATTCATGGCCTTGTGCTGTCCCGCCTTGACTACGGCAATGCCCTCTATCTGGGGGCCCCTAAAAAAGTACTATCAAAACTCCAGATAGTACAAAATACCGCCGCCCGTCTTCTCACAGGAACCCATCGTCGCTGTTCAGCCAAACCTGCCTTGAACGCCTTGCACTGGCTGCCGATCAAGGAGCGAATACAATTTAAGGCACTTTGCACGACACATAAAATTCTATATGGCAAGGCTCCACCCATCTTAAAAAACCTTATCACTCCCTATACCACCAAGAGAACATTACGCTCTTCATGCTGTAGCCTGGCATCTGTACCCAGAATCAAGAAAGCCCGTTCTGGAGGTCGACTTTTTGCATATAATGCTTCCAAATTATGGAATTCATTGCCCTCAGACATCCGAGCCCAGTCTAACCTACTGTTATTTCGTAGGGCACTCAAGACCTGGCTGTTCCCGTAATGCTTCCCTCGCACCTGGTTCTTTATCACTAGCGCTGGGACGCTTACGGGCAGCCATGCGCTTTATAAATCTGTAAAATAAATAAATAAACTGATTTAAACTGTGTTCATCCAGGAAAGTTTACACTTCCTTAAACATCCAAGTAACAGAGTTCTCATTTTCTTTTCTAGCCCCCATCTTATCAACTCTAGTCTCCATTAAGAAGATAAAACTGCATTTCTGATTGTAATAAACTCCCCATACTGATTCGTTCTGACACTAGGATTATTACAATAGAGAAATTGATTTAAGAACTGGCACATCTTTAAAATTTTTGTCAAGAATGAAATGGTCCTCTCCTCACAAAGCTCTTCTTTCTCTGAAAGTATTCTTTATACCTGCTCTTGGGGCTCTTTCTAACTAACCAGGCTCACACTCTATAAATACCTGTATCTTTGTGTGTGTATATATATATACATACATACATATTACCTACTGGCAGTCGCTACTGTTCATGCACCTCCAACACCCAAGAAACTTACACATACTTAGTCTTTTAAACAATCACTTATAGAAACACATACTTATTCATACAGGAACTCTTTCAATCTCTCACTCTCACATATACTCCCTTATATACACCAATAGTCACATATACTATTTTAAAACATATGTAGTTACTCATAAAGACACTATTGAGACAGTCATTCACTCACTAACACACCCATGCACACACTCACACACCCATAAAGTCCTGCACACATGTTGTCTTCAACACATACAAACAGTGAGTCACTCATTCATGCACCTATGCACTACGTAATACCCCCCACCGAACCATACACTCAGACACTCATACTGATACTCAAAAAACCAACTAATAACCTATATAGACACTCATGTAGCTACTCGCCAACCCATGCAGCCACTTATACACAAAGTGAGAGACTGATACAGATATTTACATATTTAAACATTACTCACTAAGCCATGTATTCACTAAGATGCACTTAATCAGTCAGTTATACAATCAATTTTTCAAAAACAAATCATCCATTTAGATATTTAATTGATATTATGTATAGTATATTTAGTTATAGCTAATTTAGCAGCATGTCAGTTTGTAGGGGAATAGGGTGAGAAATTATTTCAATGAAAATAGTTTTCTTTACTAATTTTGTTATTTATATATTTAATTCATAAATCATAATTTTTTCATTGAATATTTATAATGAAATATTTTTTATTTAGACTATGCTAGAAATAATTATTAATATATATCAGTGTGTGTATATTATATTTATTATTTTTATGTTTCATTTATTTTAATTTTATTATTTTATTTATTTTTTTAATTTATCTTGTTGGTGTTTGTGGGTTTTTCAGTAGTAGCGAGAAAAGTGAATTCTACGTATGTTTATTTAAATATTTCATTTAATTATACGTTTATTTTGTATTTTTATCATAAATTGTGCATTTTATTAAAATGTATACAATATATATTTTCTAGTTTAACTATGGTTAATCATTTTATGTTTTAGGTATTAAATTTTTTTTTTTTTAATGACTATTGGAATGGTATATGTAACCTTTCTGAGGTCCAACACTTTCCCTACAGCTTTCCTTAATATTGAATTTAACATTGTGTGCAAACTAAGAGCATTCAGCTTACCGGGAGACTGCAGGGGGTGGGTCTCGCCCGCGATTGAGGCTTGTGGCTCTCTTTCCGGATTCACGTTGTCAATTACGGTCCTCTGGGCTCCCGTCAGGTGGAGCGGGGATGTCATCTTGGCCTGCAGCGCTCTAGTCACGCAGGCTATAAAAAGAGAAGCCTGGAGCGGCTGCGCTTCAGCGCGCCAATGGAAAGCCGTACTCACCAGGACGGTGCCAGAAACCCTGCCGATTGAAGGCCAGGTCTGGTGCAATATTCCGCAAATGGGCTACACCCTCTGAACCAAGAGCGCTATGCGATCTGTCTGCATTCAGTTCAGATGGAGCTGGCACAAAATTCCTGTGAGAGATGATCCTTTATGCCATGCCCGATAATGATAAACTCCCCTAACAACCCTAAGAAAGGCCAATTTTTCCTATTAAATAGTGGCTTCCTCCCAAAGCATAGATTTGAAATTGCAGACCTGATTGTGGAGAGACAGATGACTGCCAATTTCCTAGTGGAAACTTTTGTACTTTTCAGTTTCACAAATGTAAACTTAGACCAAAAGTCTAACTTTACTACTTTCCAGTATTCACAAAGCCCCATACAGAGAATGCAAAGCTGATGATGCTCAAGACAAAACAGAGCTTGTGTGTAACTATAGAAATGCTCAAGTCCCCAGAGAGATGGTGTGTGACTAAAGTATTACCACGGTCGCCAAAGATAATGTGTGTGATTATAGACATGCCCAGGTCCCCACAGAGATAGTGTGTGACTATAGACATGCCCAGGTCCCCACAGAGATAGTGTGTGATTATAGAGATGTCGAGGTCCCCACAGAGATAGTGTGTGATTATAGACATGCCCAGATCCCCAGAGAGATAGTGTGTGATTATAGAGATGTGATAGACTCTGCAGAGATGGTGTGTGACTATAGTATTACCATGGTAGCCAAAGAGAATGTGTGTGATTATAGACATGCCCAGGTCCCCACAGAGATAGTGTGTGATTAATGGAATGCACAGGGATAGCACACAGAGATAGTGCATGATTATAGTCATGTACAAGTCCCCACAGTGATAATGTGTGATTACAGTCATATTCAAGTCTCCACAGTGATGTGTGTAATGATAGGTATGCTGAAGAACCCATACAGATCATATTAGTCTGGTGGCTTATTAAATGAATGAATGAATGAATACACTTGAGGGATATGTGTTTGACTACTTTCTCACATGTTTGAATCCTGGTACTAGCACTCAGACTTTATTCCTTCCAAGGTCTATCCAATAAGTACCATGTACTTGGATGACAAAAAACATATGGCATTCAGCAACAAGATACCCTCAGGTGTGAATGTGCACTTTATATATGCACATGAGATGATATGGTGTGGTAATAGTGGTACTCAAGCCACCACTAGAGAGAGACTGGAATTATCCCATATCTATGAATCCAACTTCAAATGCAGCATTAACTGATTTAAACTGTGTTCATTCAGGAAGGTTCACACTTCCTTAAAAATCCAAGTATCTGAGTTCTCATTTTCTTTTCTAGCCCCCATCTATCAACTCTAGTCTCCATTAAAAAGATAAAACTGTATTTCTGATTGCAATAAACTCCTCATACTGATTCGTTCTAACGCTTTGGGATTATTACAATAAAGAAATTGATTTAAGAACTGGCACATCTTTATAATTTTTGTCTCTATAATTCAAGAATGAAGCGGTCCTTTCCTCACAAATTTCTTCTTTCTCTCAAAGTATTCCTTCTACCTGCTCTTGTAGATAGATAGATGTTCTCATGAACGCTGCCTTTGAATTAAATTGGATAATTCCAGAGATTTGAGTGCTGGTCCATTTTTCCAGTGAGAAGTGGGATTTTTAGATTGTTAGAAGCGTGATGTGGCATCGCCTCAAACCAGCATCACTGGCGATTAGGAAGCACTCCAGAATCCACAAAACCCAGGTTGCAATATATATATATATATATATATATATATATATATATATACACATAAACCTTGTTTATCAAACTTTAAACATTTACTGTGTTTGGGAGCACAAATTTGGCAGTGGTACATCATGCATTTTTTATGGGAAGACACATTCTCAAAATGTGCTCAGATGAAACATGGGAAACTTTCACAAAGTTGTAACAACTATTTGTTCAGCCTTTTATATTTGGAGTGTAAAATAGAAATTCTTAAAGAAGGCTTAAACATTCTCAAAAGTGCCAATATCAGCTAGAAGAGACTTTCTCAGTGTTGATGGTCTTGTTATTTGAAGGGCAAATCATATACAAGAGTCTTACAAATTATATTCCTGAACTGAGCTGGTATGCTCATAATGTAGAGAAAGTCACTTTGGCTGACATACAGGTCTCTTTTTCATGGGAATAAAAACCTCAGAATGTGCCTACTTTAATTATAGGAATATTTCACAATGGTAACAAAAATAATTTTGAGGAATGAGCCCAAATGTTGTTCTTCAGTGTGTGTGGGGTATAAAACTAGGCTTCCTAAAAGGAGCCGGTTAATCCTTTGTTCAGGAATAGAGAAGGACAATTTGATAGTCATGCACCAGCTTTTTTTATGAGAAAGGAAGCCTTAAAATGTGCCCATGTTAAAGATGGGAATCCTTCACAAAGTTGAAAAGACGAGTTTTTGGCAGTGGGCATTTTATACATACTGTTTTAAACACTAAGGGCCTAATTTATGAAAAGTGTTGCATCGCTGCGTGAAAGCAGCAACGCAACACTTTTCAGTGCGCCCTCCTTGCGCCATGATGGATGTGTCGCATTTATTGAATGGCGCACCATGTTGCAAGAAATGACAGATATGTAAGGAATCCTGACGTATCTGTCAGCACAAAACCCACGCATTGCTGGAGTTGTGTCGTAAGCATGATGCAATTCCAGCAATGCTTGTGGGAAGCCTATTCCCTTTGCACTGCATCACCCTTATGCCTGCTGTGATGCAGGCATACGGTTGTGACGCAGTGGCGTCCTAGAATCTGATAGATTTCACTGTGCCACTTCTACAAGGCTTTTTGCGGGGGAACACCCACCTTACATACATTATCCCTGATGCAGGTATAAAGTGGCGCAGGGCTTTATAAAGTGACACATCTGCTTAGAAGCGTCACTTTGTAAATAGGGTGCAACATGGCGCATTATTTATGCTGTTGCAGCCTCACAAAAAGTGATGCAACACCGGGGCAAAAGTGTCACAAGGGGCTCATAAATAATCTCCTCATTTTGCAATTATGTTTGTGGTCCCATTGTGCCGGAGTAGAGAAAATGACTAATAGTTCTGTAACTACTCTTTTCATGAGAAAAGGGACATTTTCAAAATGGGTACATGTTAAATATGGTGAATAAAACCAATATAAATTCCAAAATATCATATGGCATAAATATGTTGTCAAAAATATCACCACTGCAAAGATATAGTGGAACAGAATATCAAATATCAGAAGGCAGGTTTTATTGTATAGAATATGGTAATGAAAACAATTGTAATTAATATTGTGTACTTTAGTATACGTGTAATAACCATTGCTTTTATTAAATATATATATATATATATATATATATATATATATATACTTATAATAATAGTAAAATTGTATTTTTTAAATATAGTTTGCAATTTTACATGTGTAATTGAATTTTTAAAAGGCATTTAGATGGGTCTGGTGGCTCAGTGGACTAATCTGTCCACTGCAGGGTCCTGTGTTCAATCTCATGGTCATAGGTTCAAATCCCAGCAGGTCCACTCAGGCTTTCAACCATCTGAGGTCGATAAAATGAGTACTGTTGGGTAAAAATAAACATCTGTTAGTGCTAAGATGCCTGAGAGTTAATGTGAGATCTACAAATACCTATGTTAAGTAGTTTATAATTTAGTAGCGGGATATTGGGTTTTTGGGGGCATATGGTGGGAGGTTAATTACTTTTTAACTACTTATTTTTTAATGTTAAGTAATGTAAGGTAAAATCAATATATAAATGGTTAGTATGTAATGTTTTAATTGTTTAATTGCTCTTTCATTTATTTGGGTTTCATTTCAGTTTTTTTATTTATATTTTGTATAGTATAATTAGTTATGGCTAGTTTAGCAGCATGTTCATTTTGTAGGGGAATAGGGTGAGACATTATTTAAATGAAAATAGTTTTCTTCATTAATTTTTTATATTTAATTTATAAATCATAATTTTTTCATTGAATATTTTAAATGAAAAAATTGTTTTATTTAGACTATGCAAGAAATAATTAGTAATATATATCAGCAAGTGTATATTATATTTATTATTTTTATATGTTTCATTTATTTTAATTTTACTATTGTTTTATTCATATTTTAATTTATCTTCTTGGTGTTTGTGGTTTTTTCAGTAGTAGTGATAGAAGTGAATTCTACGTATGGTTATTAAAATATTTTATTTAATTATACGTTTATTTTGTATATAAGAAATTGTGCATTTTATTTAAATGTATACAATATATATTTTCTAGTTTAACTATGGTTAATCATTTTATGTTTTTAGGTATTTAAATATTTTTTTGAAATGACTGTATTGGAATGGTATATGTAACCTTTCTGAAGTCCAACACTTTCCCTACTGTTACTTAAATTGAAGGGGGAACAGTAAATCTAGTCCATCCAATTCCTATGCTTTCCTTATTATTGCTTAATTGGGGTGAGGATAGGTAATATAACCCTTACAAAGTCCCACAGTTTCCCTACTGTTGCTTAGTATTGAGTGAGAATAGTAAATATAACCCCTTTGAAGTCCAATACTATTACGTCTGTTTTGTATATATTGAGGTGGGAATAGCAAATCTAATGCCTCTGAGGTCCAACACTTCATGAATTAATTAATTAATGAAGAAAACTATTTTCATTTAAATAATGTCTCGCCCTATTCCCCTACAGTATGATCATGCTGCTAAATTAGCCATAACTAATTATACTATATAAGTCCAATCCTGCTGTTGCTTACATTACAGTGGGAATTGTAAATCTAACCTCTCCGAAATTCAGCACTTTCCTTGCTTTTGCTTAGGGTGGAATGAGAATAGTAAATGTGATCCCCTCAGAGGTTCAGCACCTTCCCTACTGTTGTTTAGACTGGAGTGGAAATGGCCATTTGAACCCATCTGAAGTCCAATACTTTCCCTACTGTTACTTAGATTGGAGTGTAAGTAGCAAACACTAACCTTCTAGTGGACTTGCTCCCTTCACAGCGAAGCTCCGACTGGTAGCTGCTGCTGCCCCTGTTGGTGCTGCTGACCCTTGGTCGAGGCCCACCTCCACCCGCAGGCACCTGCCTATGCCTCATATCTGGTGGTCTAGTTGTAGAGCGTCACTGCTCTGCTGTTGCGCTGTCCCTCTGCCTCTCTTTTCTGATTTCTGCCTGTCTGCATTTATTCAGCTTTTTCCTTTTTACCTTTTTCTTTCCTTTGTTTGCCACCCTTGTCCCTGTTGCTGTGATCCCCATGGCTTGCCCCCTCCTGTGACCCTTCCCGCTCCCACATTTCCTGCCTCCCAGATGTCCAGCCCCCCAGCACTACTTAATGGCAGCCACTGTGCGGCTGCACTGCTGGCGCGCCAAAAGCAGGCCTGTCCGCACCCGTCCGTGCCTGGACCATGCCCAGCTCCAGAGACCCTGGTTCTCAGACCTTCCACCGCTAAGACGCCAGCACCCTCCTCACCCACAACTCAGGACACCATACCACCTGCCACCTCGCGTCACCGAAGAAGACCCAAGGACCCTTCTCATGCCAGAACTGCAGCCACATCCTCACCCACGCCAGCATGCCAGATTCGCTCACCGACCAACAGCACACTCGACCGACTCATCTGCATCCTCTTCAATGTGCGATTCCTCCACAAACACACCACAGAAATCTGGGACCTCCTCGACGTTGTCTCTCCCGACATCACCTTCTTCACAGAAACCTTGATCAACCCCTGATCCGGACCGAACATCACCACCCCCCGACGACTACAAAATCACTCACAAGGACTGCACCGACCGACCAGGAGGAGGTATCGCCATCAACCACAAGGACACCCTCCGACTGACCATGCACTCAAATGACCCAATGAGAACCATCTTGAACCTGGACCTGGGCCCAGCCTGAGTGAGTCGTGACCCCCAGAGTGGTTCTCCTCCAGCCCTGGATCTTTAGAAGTGGTGCTGAAGGTGAGCAGATGCCTCAAATCTAAAACTTGGGACTTAAAACATTCTCTACCCAAAAGTGCCCTGAGGACTGAGAGAAGACCAACATGCATTTCTCACTGATCCACCCAAGGTGCATTTACGGTCAGCCTGACTTTGAGGTAGCTCCCTTACATTCTTCTCCACTGCTGCAAAACTTGTTCAGTGGTCACACTGGAGGGGTATCCAACTTCCTGGAGCCCTCATCTGACCCAGCTGCAGCCTCGTCTGCTGTAGATTTTCGAATTCCAAAAAAGAGATAAAGGCCCAGATTTGCCAAAGAATTGCTTGCCCTCCCGTCATGCAGGGTGACTGAAAGGCAACGAAAGTGCAATGCAATCCTTGAGTCAGATTTAACAAGCCATGCAAGGCCACCTTGCATGGCCCTAAGTGGCTTGGTAAATTTGGAGTAATGCAAAGCTGTGTAAGTCACTGCCGTGCGTAAGTCAGTGCCAGAAAGGTGTTTTATGGGTAGAGTTTGGGTGTTCCCATACTCCACCCATATATTCTGGTGCATTCCCAGATTTACTACAAGTAAACCTGGGGATGCGTAAACATTGTATGCCTTCGAGATAGAGGCACAACATGGAGAAAAATCTTTATTTCTCCTTGTTTGTTCAGAATACAGCACACTTAGAAAGAGGAAAATGCATCTAAGGATTGCCTCTGTGCGGGAATGTTTCCCTTCCTCAATAAAAACAATCTTTCCAGCAACACAGGCACCCTTTCATTATGGCACAAAGGTGCCTGCGTTGGCGCTAGGTAGCACATAAAATAATCCCGGTTTAATGGTATTTATTTTTGGACATTTCCGTCTGTATTTGTCCATATTTATTTTTGTGCTAATTTTATAGTATTTATCCATATTAATTTCGTTTTTTGTGGAAATATGAAGCTGACATTAGTATATTTCCAAATTTATTTAACTGGTAGATATGCACTCATGCTTGAATGCCTACTAGGTTTCAGTGCTGTGAACACCCGCAGAAGATAAATTAATGCACTTTTAAGAAAATATGCACATTTCAGTATCAACCTTGTGCATTTCACCTGCTGTTAAAGCCTCTTTACTAAAATTCCTTTCTTTTTTAGCCCCCTTACCTATCAATCCACACAGCTCTGCACCTGGCAGTCATGGCAGACAGTATTTAGAATTACACAAAAAGTAACAAAATTTCTGTTTTTATCCACATTTAAAAATAAATACAGAGAAGAAAATAAATGTTTTCAGTCTGTATTTATCTGTAAAAATCAGTAAAAACGGAAAACAGGTAGCCTTACACATAATACACCAGCACAGTGAGAAAGCATCAATGCGCAAAGTATTTATAAATATGGCACATTCCTGCCCTCTCCATTTGATGCAGTGCAGCATGTTGTCTTGCTTCTTTGCGCTACGTCAAATCTTGATAAATTTGACCCTAAGTCTGAAAGTAGGAATCTTCACTGTGACTTCGTCCAACGGCTCCACGAAAACGACGCCTCCTCTTTGGACACCCTTGGCTGCCTTGCCCAGCTGAGCTTTAACTTCTCAGACATTTTTCTTCAAAAATTCTTCTTAATCCGAAGGTAAGTTGAGACGCAGCCCAATCCACTTCTTATATCCGAACTGTGGTCCATTGCGGTCAGCCTTAACTTTTTACTTTGAGCCTGTCTTGCACGACTAGATGCCCACAGTTGGTGCTTTGAACATTTAGGCACTATTTTTCACTTTCAAATTTACAAATTGATTACTCATTCTACTGATAAAACATAAATATAAACATAAGATAATATTCGTCCCATTTCAGAAATTTCTCCATTACCTGGTGGACCAGTTTTAATGTGTTTTAACATGATTCTTGAACAGCCAACCTGTCAATGATCTTTCGCCTCATGCATCAAACCATTGGAGATACTTTGACAGACTTCATACACTGGTGTCTTACCTCAATCGCCTTAATGCCTCTGCGTGTTGCGTTACCCCATATTATTACCTCCTCCTGGGATTTTTATACGCTGCACAAAAGAATAGAAGATGAGCCATTCTTTCATCTGGCAAATGACATGCCGGCAAAGCGCTGGACACGCGGTATACGTTCTACCGTTTGGAACAAAAACCACTGAATTAAAGAGATCCAAGTCTGAATTTTACATATAACCAACTAGCCACTAGGAGAGTAATAAAGTCAAAATAGAGTTAATAGGAACCAGTACATTTAAAATCCAGAAAGGCTATAGTTAGGGACTTCTGAGTCAGGAATTAATAATCCATATTCCTTGTGCTGCACACATGGAAAAAGCAAAGAGCCATGGATTGTTTATGTCCAAGAAGGTTCCCCTGTACATAAACAATCTGTAAAAATAAAATGCCATTTTGTGACTTTCATGTGTGCTGCATGAAGCAGCACACATAAAAGTGACACAATGGCACTATAGTGCAATGGTCCCTGCGTTGGTGCTACAATGCTAAGTTTAGTGCAAGCAGCAGGGGGAAACGCAAGGCTGCACCATATCCTTGTAATTATGGTGCAGGCTTGCGTTTCTGAAGTGACAGAGTGAGGCGTTATGCCAAGACAGCCCCACTCTTCCACTTCCTCATATATATATCCCCCAGAGACTGTTGATCTCTGCCTATGTGTCTATCTGCAGTGGTTGAATAGAAAACATCAGCAAAAGGAAGCTTTCCTGCGTTGCATTATTTGTGTCTTCAATGAAGCGCAGACCTATAATTTTCAGGAAAATCAGGACAATATACAGGAAACCCTTTTATTTTGGTAGGAGCATCTCAAATATGAGGTGCTGCACACAATAAAATGTGTACATCTCCAGTAGTGACTATTACAGAAACAAGGATGTGATAGGAACTTGCAGAACATAAGGACAGTCACCATTGGGAAAAAAGAGACTTCCTCAGATCTGCAAAATGTTTTTGTCTGGCACAGAAGGTACTGTTAAAACCAAATGGGGCACATTTATGTGAGGCTTGCATTGCGTTTGGACAACGCAACATGGTACATGCATGACACAAACTTCTAAGTCAGATTTTTTAAGCCACGCAAAGCCACTTTGCATGGCTCTGAGTGGTTCCAAAAATCTGGAATAACAACGCAAATTGCGAATAGCTGCGTTGCATTACTCTGCCCACCGAAGGAGTTGCATGGATGTTCCCATGCAACTCCCATGGTTTTTGATGCATCACCAGATTTACCAAAACTGGTAAACCTGGGAATGCACCAAAACATTATGCCTTTCGAGGGGAGGAACAGCAAGGGCAAATATCTATATTAAATAGGGGACGGGGGAAGGAAGCGCATCTGGGAGGCAGTAGCGGGTAAACTGGTAGGGGGGAGGGGCCGTGGGGGCAGCAGCGGCGGGCGGGAAAATCTGGCATGCAACCGGTAGTAAGAGCAACCAGCAAACAGAGAGAGAGGCACAAAAAGTTGAAGGCACAATAACAGGTTGCAATAACAAAATCAAAAATGAAGGCACAGTACCAGGACAATTACAAAAATGGAATGCACAAATAGACAATTACAAAAATGAAAAGCACAAATACCAGGACAATAACGGTACAATACCAGGACACGGACAGGTCTTGCACACAAAACGGGCACTAGCTGTGAGGCAGGCAGTGGCCTCGAACACCCACTGGCAGAGGAGATGGGGGGGGGGTCGGCGGCGGAGACTCAACAGCAGAGCTGCGGAGGGAGAGAATGGGTCCCTGGCTGGGAAGTCAGGTGTCCTGCTCCATGGTGCAAGGGTGCCTGCATTGGTGCTAGACTGCCAAAAGGGCGGCAATGCAAGGGAAAGGACAGGAATGCACCGTATTGGATTAAATATGGCCATTCCTGTCCTTTCCCTGTCGCTCAGTGCAGTGTATCAAGGTGACTTGCTGCGCTGCGTCACTTTCTCATAAATGAGTCCCAAAGTGTTGTGGTTCAAAACGATTAACTTAAATTTTCCATACAAAATTAAAAATCACCCATCACCATCTATATTTCCAGCTTTGAATGCTTAGTTTTACTGGACTTTTTAAAGACATATAGAATTGCAAATGAATTCACTTGTTTTTGCTAAATCATTACGTATGCTATGCTTGCAACTGATCTGATATGGGTTTATTAAATTAAAATTGCTGCTGTCATCGCCCATCAGCAGATCAATAAACACTTTACTACTTTATGATATTTATTGTAAAATTTAAAGTTTGATAGCAGCGGCTTGCAAAATCAAAGCCTTTTACAAGTGGAGAAATAATGCTAACATTTGTCACAAGACAGAAAAACATCATATAGTATTGTATACGTGTGAACACCTCCCTTCCTCTCCTTGAAAATTTATGTCTGAAGTACGCATATTATTTTCTAATAATAAAAGTATAAAGATTTGAAGAGATGCAGTTCTGAAAAAGTTCGTTTTTCACTAAAGCACATGCTGTAAACTTGTATGCTCTACTTAATTCAAGGTTAGTTGAACCGGACCCAGCTGTCATCATGGTAGGAAATCTCCTCACATACAGCACTTCCTCACTATATGCATTGCGTCCTTCGGTCAACCCACTATGTTTGCATTCAGTCCTTCCCTTACACTCGAAGGCCCACTGCAAAACTTGTGATTGGGGCATAACTACTCCAAATGTTGTGAAAAATCCCTCCAAGCAGAAATGGAGGATGTTCCTTCTTAACTGCCGTTCCCTGCCCAAACACCATACTGAACTGGCCATGCTGATAGAGGAGCTCAATCCAGATGCCCTCTTTCTAACAGAGACATGGCTTCAGCTAGAAACTGATCCTGCAATAGCATGGGCCACCCCCCAAGGCTATACTATTAAACATTTGGATCGCAAGACTGGCAGAGGTGGAGGGCTGGCTATTATTATCTATAGGGACAACTTTAGATGCCGCATCACTCCCTCCCCCATGCCAGCCTGTGAGAACCTACATTTCACTCTTGAGTTCTCCCCATCCACTACTTTCTCCGGTATCCTAGTCTATCGACCACCTGGCACCCTCAACAACTTTATCACTAACATGACGGATTTAGCTGCCAACCTAGTGCTCACCTCGGCAAATTTCACCCTGCTGGGCGATCTTAATTTACACCTAGATGAGCCACTTGATTCAACAGCCAATAGTCTTTGAACAAACTTTCAGTCCATTGACCTGGCTCAGAAAGGCTTTCAATCAACGCATGTTAAGGGACATCTCCTAGATCACATCTACAGCAATCTAGATAGCTTAACCGTCGAGGCTCCAGTACCACTATCCTGGACCGATCATTTTTTAGTACCTTTTACATGGTCCACTTGCTCCCCCCCCCCCCCCATCTCACAAAATCACAATAAGCAGCGGGGAAGAAAATGGGCCTCCCTCCCACTTTCTAAGTGGAAACTGGCTCTTCTAGAACATCTACCCCCAAATGTGACCAATCCCAATACAGCCATTGTCAATTTTGATAACTGGATCTCCAGTTCCCTTGACCTAGTCCTACCAGAGGAATATTTGCACTTAATAAACAGAGCCAAAGTGGCCCCCTGGTACTCCCCGACTCTCAGGACTATGAAGCAATCTTGCCGCAAACTAGAGAGAGCCTGGAGACAAGATTACTCACAATCAAAGCAAGTTGAGTATAGAGCCGCAATAAAGCTCTATAAAAATCAAATAAAATCTGCGCAAGCCCATTTTTATGAAGCCAAAATCAATCTAGCTGCAAACTCCCCTAAAGAAATTTTTAAAATAGCCAAATCTTTAATTTCTCCCCCTCCCCCCGAGCGTCTGTCACCTGATGGCGCACAACCCCGTTGCAATAATTTAGCCACTTTCTTCTCCCAGAAGATCCAGGCCATCTATTCTTCATTTTCTACTGGCAGTGGTGACATGGACCACACCACCACTACAGATTCTGATTTCTTAGCCCCCAGCTCACTGGATGAATTCCCCCTCCTAGATTCCGACACTTTAGACAGAATGCTTCTTAAAGTCATCTCTGGATCCCCCAATGACCCAGCACCCCCGCAAACTCTCAATAAGGTGATGGACATCATCCGCCCTGTCATTCTGGATGTCCTTAATGCTTCCATCTCCTCTAACTCCGTCCCAGCACCATGGAAATGTGCGATGGTTAGGGCCCTTTTGAAAAAACCCACCTTGGACCAGAACAACTTGGCCAATTTCCGCCCCATTTCCCTACTTCCCTGGATGAGCAAACTGCTTGAAAGGCACATCAATAATATCTTAGTGGACTACTTGGAATCAAATAGTCTGCTATGCGCCTCTCAGACGGGTTTCCGCCCGCAGCATGGAACTGAAACTGCTCTCCTAGCAGTGACGGAAGAAACTAGATTGGTGCTGGACCGGGAAGGAAAAGCAGCCATCATACTACTCGACCTCAGTGCCGCGTTCGACACTGTCAACCATGCCACACTGCTACACCGTCTGAAAGGCATGGGCGTGTCGGGCGCGGCCCTGGAGTGGCTGACCTTCCTGGACGAGCGCTTCTTCCAGGTGTTTGAGGGCAAAGCAGTCTCCCCTAAGCAACCACTTAGATGTGGGGTTCCTCAGGGCTCCTCCCTGAGCCCCACACTTTTTAATGTCTATATGCGACCTCTAGCGGAGATAGTCCAGCCCTTTGGCGTGCGTATTGTCACCTACGCGGACGACACCCAGTTGGTGGTCTCTCTGGACCACACTGAGGAGCCGTCCAACACCCTGGGCCTCTGTCTAGAGGCCGTTGCTAAGTGGATGCAATCGTCCTGTCTCAAACTGAACGGGGAGAAGACAGAGATTATGCTATTGGGTAACCCTTCTCCAACCATTTTGACATCAATTTGGCCCACCTGCCTTGGTGCTCCCCCCCCCCCCTCCCAAACCGCAGATAAAGAGTCTGGGAATCTGGCTCGATAAAGCGCTGGACTTCTCGGTCCAGGCTACCAAAACTGCCTCCACGTGTGTCGGCCTAATGAAAATGCTCCGCAAAGTACTCCCTCTGCTTCCTTTCCAGGCGAGGAGAATCATGGTTCAGGCCCTGATACTCTCCCGCCTGGACTATGGAAACGCGCTATATCTGGGTGCCCCGGCTTCAGTGACCAACAGGCTCCAATTCACGCAAAACTGCGCCGCCCGATTATTATTCAACATCCCCCGCTGGCAGTCAGCCAAGAAAGCTCTAAAAGAATTGCACTGGCTCCCGATGGCTGCTAGAGCACAGTTTAAGGCTATGTGCATTGTGCACAAATCTTTCCATCGAACAGGCCCTGCCATCCTGTCCCCCTTAGTTGTGCCCTACGCTCCATCCAGAGCCCTTCGCTCGGGATCATTGCACCTAGTTACCACTTCTAAAATCAACAAAGCACGTTGGGGCGGCCGTTCCTTCTCCCATACTGCTGCGAGACTTTGGAACTCCCTCCCCTTAGCCCTCAGAGAAAATAATAACCGGCTGGCTTTTAGGAAAGCTTTGAAAACCCACCTGTTTGCAAAAACGTGCTAGTCTCACCCTGCGGCCCGCCACAGTGATCAATTAAAGCGCTGCGAGGCCTCCGGGTAGTCTATGCGCTATATAAATATAATTTTTCATTTCATTTCAGTTAAAAGCCAATATATTGTCTGCTAAGCTAGTCTACAGACAGGTTTGTTTGAGAGGCAGAAATCAGCACAACACAGCCCTACTGGCTCTCTTCCCCCACTACCAGAGCCCCGTGCAGCAGGTGTACCCCAGGAATGCTCACTTTTGGCGCAGGTGCCAGGTTGTGAACAGGCCTGAATGGAGCCGAGAGTGTCAAGCACTCGGTCCTTTGTAATGCTGAACTCGGGTCAGAGGCATTCGCACCTAACCCTGGGCCATCGCCATGACAACAAAGGGCCGAGGAGAGGCTCCCACCTTGCATATGACAGGTGAGCTGGGAGGGCTGGTGCAATGAATACGCGCCTGCATATTTCAGGTTAGGAGAGTTAGCCGAGAATGAAGAGTAGGGACCTACATTCCTGGGCGTTTCAGTAACTTAATGGCTTGACTTGTAAACCCAACGCAAAATTCTACTAGCATCTGTACGAAAATTTCAAGGATATAATGAAATTCCCATATAAAAATTAATTGCCTATCCTGAGTGAAAGAGACATATTTTATATTAAATTCCCTACACAGTTCTCCAAAAACAAATCTATTTCTATTCATGCACTAACGCAGCAGTATTTTTTAAATGCACTCAATGTAAAGTACTTTATGTGAGTTTGAACTTTTTACATAATTTTAATTTTATAGGTAAAATATTTGTGATTTTCCATCTTCTGCTGCAGGCATAACTTCTCTGCATTGGCTTAGAGTAGCATATAAATGCGTCTGGAAAATGTATTTTTGTTTTTTCATTTCACACATAGGATTACAAGAGCCAAAATGCGAAAAAAAACAAAAAAAATAAGTTCTAGCAAAACCAGTTTGTTGGGTTGCCTGTTTGACAGCTGATTAAAAGAGACTTATTTTCGAATATACAAAACAATCTCAGATAAGCAGTTCCTGAGAGTAGTCCGCCTTGATCAGTTATAACAAAGCGAGTTCAGATGCACCCCATTGGAAAAGCCTTTACCGTTGTGTATACAGCAACAGTGTTATGGTATATGGAGCTGGTTCAAGACATCTGTGAGGTGGGGTCTCCCCGTTCTGGTGACCTCGGGGCAACCACACAACCTTTGGAACTGCAGAAACCAGACTACTGCAAGATCACTGAAATACCTTGGGCCTCATTTATGAAAAGTGACGCAATGGGTCATTACACATGGGCAAGCCCCTTGTTGATAGTGCCTGCGTCAGTCTTACGCCTGTCTCATGGCAGGCGTAAGATATTGACGCATTAGTGTCGAAGAAATGGCACAGTGAAATCTTATAGATTTCACTGTGTCACTTCTACGACCCTTTCTTGCGTCAAAACGCCCCCTTGCATACATTATACCTGGTGCAGGTATAATGTGGCGCAAGGGTTTACAAAGTGACGCATCTACCTAGATGCGTCACTTTGTAAATATGTCACGACAAGAAACATTTTTTACGCCACTGATGACACAAAAGTGACGCAAGGGCTCATAAATAAGCCCCCTTGTGTTTAGGGTTTTGACTTTCAAGGGGTACCAAGGTCAACCAGCAAAGCCTAATTCCTGAATATTGGTTTAAGTGAAGAATGATTAGGCTCAGCTAACAATGTAGCACTTTTAATAATTAAAATGCTCATTTAGTGTTATGGCATTTATAAAGAGACCTTCCCTATATCAAATAAAAATGCTTAGTAATATTTTGTATTTGAGGTCACATTAGAATTGCCACTTAAGAGTCTGTGGATAAACTATCTCTATACTTTGTTCAAGGTCGACAAGCGTTTCTCAAGGGGCTATGTAGCTCTTGGGAGCAAAAATCAAAATAGGTCAAAGTGCAGTATCGGTTTCCTATGGGCACACGATTTCATAGTACAGTCTTAGATCGTCTTTCTAACTGACTTAAGGTGTTTGGAGATAAGTACTGCATGATATAAAACAAAGCAGGGCTTGGTATTTACTAAGTTGGAAAATTATCTCCTACTACAAGTTTCGCCCTCCAAAATAATCCGGAAATACGTGTGGATTTTGAAGCTTAGTCCACCCAAAATGCCACATGTCCCAGTGCTAATCACAAATAATTTTACCCCTGTTAAATTCCATCTGGTTCGACCTTTTGGAACGTCTCCAGGGGATAGAGAGTTTTTTTACTCCTGGAAATAATGGGATGAGTTTGGGTTGGGAAGGGACGGGCGCTATCAATGGGTGTGGAGTAGACAGATAGACGGACTCTCATAGTTTGGGCATCTGAAGTCACAGCAAGAAGATAGTACTCCAGTGGGATGAATGTCTGAAGACTCACAGGCCTTCACAAAGTGGGTCGACACCTCCAACAGAGCTGTTTCTCTTTCCTACGCAGTCAGTGAAGCAATTCTTTAAGCGAAGGTCGCAGTCCTTGGGATTTAGTCAGCAGCAACACACTCATGGTATGGCACATGGATGTAGGAGAAGGTGAGAGGGGAGAGCCACGTCCTTAGATATTAACTCCTATGTTGATCCTGTAAGGTTTTGAGATTTCAAGATCTCCACCAAAAAAAGAAAATGCCCCCACCTCTCTGATGGCTGCCATTCTGTGGCCACCCTCTCTCTGTGACGCATGTCTGCTTGCCCCTCCCTCTCCTTACTTCACCTTTACTTGTTTTCCACACCCCAACCCCCACCAGTCATTCTTTTTCCTGCCATCCTTGTGGCACCTGTTTTCCTGCCTCCCACCTCCACTGTACCTGCTTTCCTGGACCTTCTCTCTGCCAAGCTGCCCCATCTCCCATGATCACCCCAGACTTTTGACACAGCCGCTCCCCACATACTTTTGTAGGCATACACCTACAAAACGAAGCAGGTGCTATTTTTTTTGTTCTCATGCAGATCCAAGTTGAATTTGTAGCTAAATAGAAAACAAACGTACAAAGCATTTTTTTAAGTGGGTAGGGTCACAACACAGGACAGAGGAAGCAATATGGGAGGGCTGGAGCAATACGAGGGCACAGGTGAGGGAAGGAGAAGCAATCAGCAAGAGACCAACATGGAGTGGGCGAGAGAGAAGCATACAGGCCATAAGCCAACGGGGGGAGTACAGGGGTGGGAAGGAAAAGAAAAGAGCAAGAGAGGATGGCATGGGGAAGCAACACTGAGTCCAAAATTGGGAAATAGGAGCAACAAGCAATACAACAACATGGAGAAGCACAGAGGTGACAAAGCAACAGAGGGAAGTACACAAGGGTGAGCATAACCAGAAAGGGATAGGAAGAAGCACACGGACGACAGAGAGCAACATAGAGTTCAAGGGCGAAAGAAGTACACAAAGGTGCATAGATGCAACACACAGGAAGAAGTAACATCCAAAACTACCAGGTAAACTGGGTGTCCAGTAAGTTCTGTACAAACCACTGTAATCTAGAACTTTAGTGCACATGTTTGAACTGAATTTCATTCACTGTATCTGCCAGTATGCACTAGCTTATTGAATTAATGCTTCAAACAGGAATGCAGCAACGCCCCTGACACCATACCAACTTGGCTTAATGACTTGAACCTTGACAGGTTTGAACTCAACCTTTCAACGAATGCCAAGTCACTTTGAATTGAAATGAAATGAAAACGCGTATTTAGTAGAGCGCACAGCTACACAAACAAGAGTGTCCTGGCGCTTGCACTGCGATAAGGGAGGAGTGAAGGAGACAGTATTTTATTGAAACAACCATGTCTTTAAGCTCTTTCTAAAAGAAAGTAAGTTAGGGTCAAACCTCAAGGATTCCAGCAGGCTATTCCATAATTTTGCATCCAGAAAACCAAAGGATCTGCCGCCAGTACTAGTAAGACGTATTTTGGGCAGAGTGGCCAAATTAGTATTGGAGGGCTGCAAGGGTCTGGATATTGAATAGCGGTTGACACGTTTATTAAGGTACTCAGCACCAACCTTGTATAAAGCTTTAAAAAAGATGGTCAAGGCCTTAAATCCTCTCTTTGATATGGAGCCAGTGCAAAGATTTAAGAACCGGGGTCATGCAGGTTCTAGGACTAGATCGCGTGATGGCTCTGGCAGCCACATTTTGGATCACTTGCAGACGCTGGGTCAGAGATTTAGGGATACCAAGGTATAGAAAATTGACATAGTTGAGCTTAAATGTCACAAGAGCCTGCACAACGATCCTTCTGCTCTCTAGTGGTAGGAGCGGCAAAATTATTTTCAACATTCGGAGTAAACCGAAGCAAATGCCTGAGAGGTGCTGAATCTGAGGACGCATGGACAATGATTTGTCAATGATTATTCCTAGATTTTTTACTTTCTCTTTTTTAACGGGCTGAGGTGGCAAATCATTGGGCCACCAAGAGCTTCAGTCAGGTGTCTCATGACCACCAAAGAAAACCACTTCCGTCTTGTCTGGATTGCATTTCAGCTGGTTTACTTTGAGCCAATTAAAAACCTTTGAGTGGCAGAAATTAATCATTGCCCCATTAAAGTCAGAGCCTTTATCACACAAGAAGATGAGCTGTGTGTCAGCGTAAGAGACAGTTTTGACGCCTGCTTCCTCCACCAAGAATGCTAAGGGAGATTGCATTATTTATCTATTAAAATATTGGTAATCACTATCAGTAAAACTGACATCACTGCAGGCATTAATGTGGTATTTATAAGAAGACTCCTAATAAGAGTTAAGTGAAACTTTCTTGTGAAACGCAAAATAGAAAATCCTCCTGTTAATGGATTTTGCACACAGGAACAAGTGGGCATGGATTTTGCAATTTTGTGTTGGCTTGCACATTTCTGGGACATTTTGTGAACGTTTGGCATTTTTGGAGTTTCTTGGGCTTTATGGACAACCACACAATTCCACCACATTCTGAAACTGTCACAACATTTTGTGATGTTTAAACATCCAGCAGATTTAAACTGACAGAGATATTTGTTAAATTACTAGTAGGCTTGTAGTATTAACATCACATATCCTGGTAATCACATCAATTGACAATTCTGCAGAGTGAACAACATGCCTGGATGTACTTATGTATTGTGCATTAAGCAACTTGTGTGAAGGCACAGTTTTTCTCTGCTTTGCATTTCCAAACATCCACCATTTTTCCAACATTCACACGTTAATACCTGTGTTTTAAATGTATGTAGCGTAAGGCAACCAGGACAGCAACACAGAACAATTACAGAAGACACATCTAATAGCAGAAGAGTTGTTAACCAGGTGGGAAAAATCAACTTTTGAGTGCATGATCAAAGAGAAGAGGGATCAGTTACTCAGATGTGCATTTACAAACACGCCTCCTGCATGCACTCAGCTGCAGTTCTGGGCTACAGTCAGTTGTTTCTCTGTTTGAAAATCAAAGTGATACTATGCTACCTACTCAGCATCAAAACTGAATTTGTAACTTTCGATTTAGTATTTGAATGGTTGTTCCCTAAATGAGCCTTTGATAATACTATCTTACTGAATTAAATTACCTTCACCCCACATATTAAGGTAGCATTTGCTGTTGACAATGTATTCATTTTTGGGGACTTTTTTAATCTTTGCAAAATATAAAATTGGTGCTGTGCAAACAAAACATTTCCAATTAGGTGCCTGCAATAAGGTCTATTTTGCTTTACTCAGCCTTTAGCAATCGCTCAACTAGACATTGTACAGTAAATGCAAAGGAAACACACTATATGTTGCATAACATAATATGAGTAAACTCTTATTAAGAAAAGGTCTCTGCATTCCTTATAATGGCATACAAATCTGAAAGCATGCCATAGAAATGTGGATGTATTGCAAGAAAACACCAGGAATAGAGTTATTCTGGGCAAAAGCTACCTCATTGGTTGCAATGTTCTGGCTGCAGACAACTAATAAAGGGCAATCGTGAACCAATTTGGGATTTAATACAGTGACTGAAAAGTATAGGTAATAAAATAAACTGCATCAAATAGCTATGCTTTTAAAAGAGCTCAAAATAAGTATATTTTATAACTCGAACACCATTGCATACTGGATGCATGGATGGCCATTCTCAGATAGTTAACCTGTTGCTGAGCTAAGGAATATGGCAAATACATGTTCATTTAGATGCCAAAGAACCTGCAATGTGGCTAGATGATGAATCCAGGCTGAGATTACCTGGTTATTTTTAATCAATGTCACCACTAGGCATCATCTTCTTCATATGGCTGTGCAATAATAATCCCCAAAGATATGGCTGTGATTATACTAATATTCAAGTTCATGCAGAAAGAAGTAACATGAGATAATGTGTCACTGGACTGATGCCCAGGTACCGTAAAGATAGTGTGTGATTATAGTCATGTTCAACCCCCCAGGAGAATGTGTCTGATTAAAGTCGTGTACAAGTTCCTGCAGAGATAGTTTGTGAATATAGTCATGTTCGAGTCCCCGTAGAGATAGTGTATTAAGATAGTCCTTGCAGCGATAGTGTGTGAATATAGCATGTTCAAGTCTTCACAGAGATAGTGTGGGATTATATTTGCAGTCAAGCCCTCCCCCCAGAAATAGTGGTGTAAAGGCAAGTGGAAAAGAGTGAAATAGTGTGGAATGAAGTGGCATAGAGTGGAATAGTGTAAAGTTGAGTGGCAAAGAGTGAAACGGCATAGAATGGAGTGACATACAGTGGAGTGGAGTAGAGTGGAATCCCGTACAGTGGAGTGGCGTAGAGCAGAATAGGGTAGAGGGAATTACTGTAGAGTGAAGTGGAGTAGAGTCAAGTATTGTAGGGTGGAGTGGTATCGAGTGAAATGACAGAGTGGAATGGTGTAGAGTGGAATATTATATAGTGGAGTAGCTTAGAGTAACATATCATAGAGGGGAGTGGCGTAGAGTGGAGTGGTATAGAATGGAATAGAGTTGAGTGTAGTGGCATACCGTGGAGTGGCATAGAGTGGAATACCGAGAGTGGAGTGCCATAGAGTAGAATAAGCTAGAGTGGAGTGCCCTAGGTGGAGTGGCGTAGAACCAAATAGCGTTCGGTTGAGTGGTGTACAGTGGAATAGCATAGAGAAGAGGGCCATAGAGAGACGGCCATAGAGTGGAGTGGTGTACAGTGGAGTGGTGTACAGTGGAGTGGTGTACAGTGGAGTGGTGTACAGTAGAGTGGCGTACAGTAGAGTGGCGTACAGTGGAGTGGTGTAGAGTAGAACAGTGTAGAATGGAGCGGCCTACCGTGGAGTGGCTTAGAGGTGTAGCGTGGAGTGAGCTGGTATAGTGTGTAGTGGCATAGAGTGGATTGGTGTACACTACTATGTTGTACAGTGGAGCGGTGTAGAGTGTAGTGGCACACACTAGGGCACAGTGGAGTGGCGTACGGTGGAATAGTGTACAGAGGAGTGGCATAGAGTTGGGTATCACACGGTGGAATAGCATACAGTGGAGTGGCATACAATGTAGTTGCGTACAGTGGAATACAGTATAGTGAAGTGGTATGGAGTGGAGTCCCGTAGAGTGGAATAGCATAGAGTGAAGTGACAGAGTTTAGTTACGTACAGAGGTATAGCATATAGTGGAGTAGGGTATAATGGAGTGCCGTAGATTAGAAAGGCGTACAGTGGAGTGACGTAGAGTGGAACAGCGCTGAGTGGAGCGGGGTAGAGTGGAACAGCCTAGAGTGGCGTAAATTGTTGTTGTGTACAGTGGAACCAAGTTAGACCTGCCATCCATCACTGGTAATTTTAAGACTAGAGGCAGTGTTCCACAATAAGCTATAAAATGGATCAGTGATAATAAGCAGACAGTCATTTTAGCTAGTCACACAGTCACAATGGTCACCATATATTGAATTTAGATCCTCAACTAGCGAATTTTATGATATTGTGTACTCCAGTGTTGTAATGAAAACTGTGAAATGCATGGCCAATGTGTGGCTTACTCTCATCTTCCAGTTGTTGACTGGAGGTGCGATTGGGCTTCGTCATAATGCTGTAGTGCATTGCACAGGGTAAAGACACTCACTTGCTGAATATACTAAAATATATTCTACTGAGAGAAATGCTTGGAAAATCCAGAAAAGAGGATTGAGCAGGTGCAGGGAGCACAGGGCCTCATATTCTTCAGGAGCCCACTGCATCCTCCTCCCAGCATGGATCACAAGACCACAGCAGCCATTAGTGCTCCAGGAGCACTCCACGAGGGCACATGGGCCGGAGGACCCATTGCAAACTGCTCCCAGGTTACATAAGGGTTAGTATTCTGTGAGATAGGCTCTCAGAAGAGAGCACAGGAGCATTGCTAACATTAGTACAGCTGGTACAGAGGGAATGCTGCCCAAACGAATTAAAAGTCAACTGCAGACTGCTCCCAGCACAAAGCACTGGGGTGCTGCTATTGTTGTATTGTATTATAACACATAGATAGTGCTTCATATCCTATAAGGGGTTCTGAAGCACATTATTAGATGGCAGCATGCTACACAGTGGGTGTGTGTGTGGTTGACAGAGTGCTGTATTTGTTATGATCCTATGTGGAAGCGTTTCAGTGTTGTCCATGAGCAACCAGTAAGGTACTTTTATCTTTTCTTGTGCTCAGTGCAGAGCAACTTGAGGGGGTAAAATCTGCAGATTATGCAGCAGATGATGGATAACGTGGCAAATGCAGTAAGAATTATGACCTGTCCAGGTAAAATTCTCTAAATATACCACTTGCTTCTGTTTTCAGACAGGGCTAGCAGAACTCAGAGGGAGACAATGTTTCTTGTGTTGCAGTACAGAAAGTGAAGAAGCCCGTAGCAGAAATCAATTTAGTTAACATAGATAATGTTATGTTTAAAGATCCCAGTTAGTTCCCTTGGTGCTACATTCTGTGTTGTTGAGCACTGTCAGATAAGTCATTCTATGTTGCGTGGCCGATGTAGAACTGTAATCCTTCTTCTTTGTTTGTGTAATCCCCAGCTTTTGGATTTCAAAATCTGTTCATTCTACTGTTAGCCTTTTTTTTTCTTTTTTTTTTTAAATGAAGGACAGTGCGTAGCAGCTACCCCAACAATGGGTTTCCCAAAAAACAAGCTTTGACAAAGCTAAAAGGCTGCCACTGAATGCTGGATCTATTGGCTTTGCCATTGCTCATGTAAAGGCAGGGAAACTTCCTGCAAATAACATTCTTTACCACACAGTCCTTTATCTCGCAAGCTTTACAATGCATTGGCCTTAACAACATGGTGTAATACGGGGCTTTACCACCCATTCGTTTACCACACAATGCAATGGTATTTTCTGATATTCCTATGTAAATAAATATAAATATATATATATATATATATATATATATATATATATGTTCCAAAAATGTTGTTTGGTTTTCACAAAATCCTCACTCACCAATTTCTATGGGAATATCATAAGTTTACTTTGTAGCAAAAATATTATGATGTAGTAACAATTGTTTAGATTTGCCACCACTATTTTTATATAAATTGGGTCATACAAAGCAGAATAGATGCAAGTCAAGTATATCGCCCACTGGGGCTTTATCCCGTTCCAATATCAATTGATTTATTACATGTTTACTCATAATGATTATTGAGATATTAATTTTGATCGATTCTGAACATGATAGGCACTAAGTCATTAATCATGATGGTGGCATTGTGTTGTATCGTTTTGCTTACGAGTTTTGTAAATATTGCTACTCGGAAGAAAGACTTCTCTTCCGTTAGTTTTTCCTCTATGTTAATTGTTGCTTTCACCGTTTCCAAGCAACCCTTTGATTTGTGTCATGTGGATGAATTGTATAAAAAAACTTACGAGAACTGGGTCGGACACAGTGAGCAAGGCGGACTTGTCCGCCGAAACGCGTCTGGGCCACAGTGTTTTTGAAATAAAGTATTTTCCTTGAAGACTTCATCCCACGGTGTCAGCGCCTGTTTCAAACTACGGGAAACCAGGATTGGATACAATATATATATATATATATATATATATATATATATATATATATATATATATATATATATATATATAGTTTAGACACATGTATGTATGTGTATATATATATATATATATATATATATATATATACACACACTTGTTTTTCCATTGGGGAAAATATGTAAAGATTTTATATTGGGGGTTACTCCCCCAACATCCTCTTTTTTGTTACTTTTTTTATGTTTTCTTTTTGGGGGTAATCACTCACCCCTTCTTTTTTTAAGCCCTTTACCTCCCTTTACTTCTTACCGCCCATGAACCCTAACACTTACCTCAATGTATTTTTACTTGCCCCTGAACCCTAAAAACCCTTACCTCTCATTTCCTCTACCTATCCCCTTTCTTCTACCCGCCATAGAACCCCAAAACAACTTTAAAACTTATTTCCCTGTTTTCTTACCCAACCCTGAACCCTAAAAACCCTTTTACTATACTTACTATCCTGTACCTTAACCCACCCTGGCACCCTAAAAGCCCCTTTAAGACTTTTATCACCCTGAACACTTACCCATTCCATTTCCCTAAAATCCCCCTTTTTTAATCACCTAATATTGGTGACATTTAAAAAATAATTATCTTCGTGATCAACTATTGTGTAGGAAAGTTCCCAAAAATGTCTTGAATAGTACTTAACTGTGTAAAGCCGTCCTGCGGGGTAAAGACTGCATTCCTCTGTCTACTACTGTGAAATCATACTCATTTACTTTAGGCAGAACACCATGAACTATGAAAAGTTCAACTAAATCCGTCACTAAAATAAATGCATATTTAAGGATCTTGTAAGGGTGTGTTTTAATGAAGAACAAGAACATTAAACCATGAAGTACTTGCTTCGAAATAGCACAAACATTGGCATGCAGCTAGCATCGGCGCATGGATGCATGTTAAAGACATGACTGTTGGCTTTGCCACTGAATCTGGAACAAAATCACCACATCGTATTAAAATATACTTTTCTTTTGTAGGATATTTGTCTTTGTAGCAGGTGTGGTGGCCTTTATACATAAATTAAAGGATGATAAATGTTAGCATTTTCTAAAAGGATTTTCACACAGAATGGCTTGCTCTAAGCTTGTGCGCTGTGCTGACATCGAAGACAGTGACTCCAGATTGTTGAGAAGTGCTGGTGCTCAATAGAAATGCACATACACCGGTGCCAGTGGGTGAACGTGCCTCGGCTGGAGCTGGGAGTGTCAAGGTCTAGGCCCTTTGACATTCAGAGCTGCCTGGGACGGCGCGCATTCACACCTCTTCCTCTGCTTTAGGCATGACAAAAGAAGCCCGGCAGTCGCACGTCAACAGGAGGGGGAAGGGGCTGCTTCAGAGAATGAAGTACTGATACAGCTCTTCTCTTTGGAAGTCAGTGATCGAAGTTGGTGGGATCGGCAGGGCACGGCGTGCCCCTACTTCTTTAAATCCAAAGATACCGTTCCCCTAGTTTTTTTTAATATTCAACATGCATTCCAAGACAGCATGAATAGCCAAGGCCTACAGATATGGCTCGGCGTTTGTGACTGTTAGGTGACGGCCAGACGGGCAGAGAAGGAAAAGGACATGGGGGCATATTAACAAGCCAGGCGATAAAATTATCGCCGCTTTAGCGGCAGAAAACTGCAGCTAAAACGGCGATAATGGGCTTGATAATATGCTCTATGGAATTCCAATTGAAGCCCATGTTAAATGTGAATGACATCTAACATGGGCTTCAATTGGAATTCCATAGAGCATATTATCAAGCCCATTATCGCCGCTTTAGCGGCAGTTTTCTGCCGCTAAAGCGGCGATAATTTTTATCGCCTGGCTTGTTAATATGCCCCTCTGTCTTTTCTTTGCCCAGAAAAGACCAGGACAGTGTACCATCAGCTGCCCCCTCCTCTCTTTCCTGCTCTTATTCCCTCTCTTTCTGCCTCGCTCCTCCTCACTTTCTGAAAACCGTGACTTCAAGAAACGGTTCTCATCCTCTCTGTTCTCCTTTCTTTTTTATTTGTTCCCTTGTGAAATGGATCCATAAAATGAAAAAAACACTTGTGCTGGAAATGTCGTCTTTTTTGATATTTTTCTATTCCAAACAGCAGCCTAGAGAATACAAAGTTCAAAATATGGAAAATAAATAACTAAATAACGCAAGAAAGAGTGGTTGCAAAATGTCCAGATTTGTTTTCTTTTCTCCCAATCACATTTGCGCCACTTCACAGAGTTTGCCAGTGAAGCACCTAATTGATGGGCGGATCGGAAAACAAAATGTGTACCGCAGCTTTGTGTTCACGGATGTGGTGTTTTTCAACCATAGTGCTTACGTTTTGCACAGTGCTTTAAATGGGCCGGTACTCACCGGTACTGAGAACCGGCACTTCTTAAATTCATCACTCTGAGTACCGGCACTTCTCTACTTCCCAGGAGAGTACCGGTACTCACGAAAAGGTAGGCTCAAAGGCTGAGACTGCTAATGAGCAGGAGTGGAGCGTGTCTGGCAGCGAAGGCGCTGCTTTTGTATCCCCGATCTGAGCCCCAGCTGAGCTAGTTAGCAGGGCTCATTTGAATATTGTCCAGGTGCTCACCATCACGCTGTGCTTGACAGAGCACGGTCCATTCAGGCCCTGTGATGTCAACCACATTCACACTATCATCTGCATTTGCGCAAACACAGGAATCATGGCAGTCCCCTTGCAGTGGCAATTAAAAAAGCCAAGGTGAAGAGTATAACATGGCTTTTAACATACTGGAGGCTTTTGTGTGTCTGCTTATGTTTGTGTGTTTGCCTGCATTTGTATGCCTGTTTTTTGTAAGAAAAAAGCGAGAGAGAATATCAAGACACTCTCAGGAGGTATTTTAAAGAAAATGGGTGGCACTTGTTGTGTACATGTTTGCTCGGTGACACAGGTTCATAAATAACATAGTAGGGAGGGTTGGTTGGTGGGTGGGTGAGTGAGTGAGTGGATGGATGAGTGAGCAAGGGTGGATGTATAAATGGATGAATGTATGGATGAGTGGATGGATGGATGAGTGAATGGATGGGTGAAAGAGTGGATGATTGGATAAAAGGGTGGATGATGGGTGGATATGTGAAAGATTGGATGGATGGGTGAATGAATGGGAGGGAGGATGGATGAAAAGGTGGATGATGGATGAGTGAAAGGAGGGATTGAGTGAAAGGGTGGATGGAATGAAGGGTGGATGGTATAAAGGAGTGAAAGGGTTGACGGATAGATGGGCAAAAGGATTGATGGATGAGTGAAAGGATGAATGGATAGGTTTAAAGATGGACAGATGGATATGTTTGAATATGAAGGGTGGACAGACGGAACGGTGAAAAACTGAATGATGGATGAAAAACTGAATAGACAACAAAATGCAAATGGTAAATGGTGGACATTAGCAGGTAAATGGTAGGATGAAAGGGTGAATGGATAGATTGATGGAAGAGACAAGAGACATCTTCTTGGGAGGGTCATGATGATTTGCTTCATTTGCTTGGTGCCATAAGAGCTTTGGTTCGAAGTGGGGGTATTTTCAGTCTCTTCCTACTCACATGCTCAAAAATATATAGTATTGTGCCAAACAGCAATTAACAGTATGGCATTAAGAAGGTGCAACTATTGCAAATAAAGGAAATGTTACCATATTTTCGAATTTCTCTTTCATTTTGTGTAATGAGTTAACCTGCTTTGTTTATATAAACACATTTATCATGTGTTTTGGTGTGCGCTGCAACTATTAAAGAAGTCGTTAAGTATCATCATTTCTTGCCCTTAGTCCCGCCCACTCACTACACCTCTAGCTCATTTTAATGAGTACCTGCACTTATTTTTTTCCCATTTAAAGCACTGGTTTTGCAGACATGCCAACCCTCCCGATTCAGGCGGGAGACTACCGATTTCAAGGCTAGTCTCCCGCCTCCCGATTCCTACAAGCAAAAACCCGATTCCTAATTCTTCCAGCAATAGGCAGAGTGGCGATTCAGGGGCTCTAGAAGGGGTGAAAAACCAAAAAAGCCCCATTAACAAGCGAATGGTCTATTAAAGACCTGGAAGTACTCGGGCGGCTGTGTGTGTGCCTGGGCTGCCACACGGGTGGGGGGGGGGGGGGGGGGGGGGGAGTGTATATGAACTGCCAGCAACCTGCCAGGCCAGTGAGTGCAGAACACTTGCTTCACCCTCTCTCTGCCTGCCATTGCGCTCCATGCTTCTGAAAGGTAAGAAAAAAACGTGCATTTGCGTTTCAAATGTCAGATCCTGCAGCAGGACACTTCCAAAGCCCATACATGACAGTAACCCGAATCAAGGCCCCATTCTCCCGATTTTTTTTTTTAAAGAATCTCCCACTTTGCTCTTTTGATATGTTGGCATGTATGGTTTTGTCACAATATAAGCACTGGACTGGACATTGAAATGGGTCCCTTCAGGGCCCTGTAGTTATGTCCTTAACTTTTCAGGCAAAACCTTACACTGATTTCAGAATAGTGAGTGTAAAAGCGTTAAGGTAGCCATGTTGTTCCAGCATACATTTACATGCTTTACATAATTCCCTATGGGTGTTCGGTATTTCCAGGATGTTGTTACTTTTTGTTTTACGCAGCATTTTACTCTCGTCTAATGCGTAATTTGAATTGAGTCGCATCCAAGTGTTTATAGTGGGGCACAATTGGGTTGTAGTTGAAGGCAGTGCAAGTTTGTTTCTCTTAGTGGAGCAGTATGGTGTTCAGTGGGGGAGAGTATGTGGCACTATGGTCAGAGCTGCCGAATTTGGAACTGGGGAACTGGGTTCAGCCTTCATGACCAGTCCCCCAGACCACTCTCCTGCGGGAGCACATTCCCATGCTAGACCTTAGAACGCCCCACAACACCTTAGAAGCCCTGGTATATTAGCACCAGGAGGTGGACCCTAGTGGGGGCAAGTATGGGATAACCTTGAAGGCCTGTCCACCACAAATCCATACTGAAGTTCACCTCCATTCTTGCGGGAAGGCCTATGAACCAGCACACCCTAGAGCAGAGGTCTAACTTCTTTTGGATGCCGAGACCCCCCTGTCAACATTTTGAGGCGTAAGGACCCCCTCCTGACAAAAATGTCTAAACCTGTTGACTAAATTGCGTGGGATGAAAATGTAAATGAGGTTATGTGATGCCGCGTATTTTGGGATAGCATTGCTTCATTATTTTGATGTTTGTTACACACAGTAACGCTGAGGAAAGATTTCACCCAATCAGTACCCATTTATAACCAAAATACAGCAATTATCATCAGAAAGATTTCAAGTCAACCTTTGTGAAGGGCCTTCCACTCTGCAGCAATACGTGCTGCCACATTAGAAGCTCACCTGGCCCTGACCGGAAGAAGCAGGGGTCCCTTAAAACCCTGGCGGTTTTGTGTAGAGTTAAGCCGTTTACCCACGCAGCTTTCCTCTCACCCCCTCCCTTCCATCCCTCTCTCCTCTCCTAACCCCGGATCCCTCTCTCGCTTTGCAGGTCATTTTCTTTCACCCCTTTTTACAACTTCTGAACTCTCCCCATTCAACCTCTCACTTCACCTTTAATCACCTCTTGACATTCTGTCCTTTCACTGCCCTCATCTCTAACAGTCTCTCACATTTATCTCATGGCCTCTCTGGCCCTGTCACCTCCCGTGCCCCTCAGCACTTCTCATTCACCTCGTCTCTTCATTCAAATTTTTGTCTATTTGTATCTTACACCTCTCCAGTCCCCCCATTCCTCTTTCACATCTCCCCTTTGTTCTAACAGAAGCCCTCACCTTTGGATCACACTCACTTCTTGCGTGTCCACACTTCTCTTCGGCAATTCACATTTCTCCTCATCCCTGACCTCTTCAATCAAATTCTCTCACTCCCTTGCTGTCCTCTCTCATTTTGGGTGCGGATGCAAGTTCAGAATGGGATGAATGAATGTATGATTACTGATGGGCTTGTTTGAGTGAGTTGCATATTGAGTAGTGAGGGGGACAGGTGAGTGAAGTGTCACATGAGTGCAGGATGAGTAGTGTACTCGTGTACTCGTGTGACTGCAGGTTGAGGTATAGTGTGAGCAGGACAAGTGCATTTTGAGTGCAGAGTGATCACTGTGAGTGCAAGGTGAGCGGGTGAATGGTGCAAGTGCATGGTGATCAGTGTGAGTGCATTGTGATCACTGTGAGTGCAAGGTGAGCGTGACAATAAAGGGCGAGAATGAGGAATGAGTTGTCTGAATGCAGGGTGCATTCCCAGACCCATGAAGTAACTCAGCATGTTATTGACGGGGGCGTAGACTTTAAGATCTAAGTTAAACTATTGCGGCATTAATCGGGGATCGAGGGTGAAGGAAATAAATAATGTGCTGATCCTGCAACAAACTTCCAGTCCTATGGTTAGGGTTACCAGCAGATTATTTTGATGGCCCAGTCGGTACAAAAAAAAGCAGTCACCTAAAGCGGTATTTTCAGCGCTTATCTGTGCATACTTCCCAGGGCCGGCTTTAGTGCTGGTGGTGCCCTGTGCGACAATGTTTGTTGGTGCCCCCCCAATGACCACCCCCACCACGGATTCTCTCACTAGCACCCTTTAACAGTGACCAAGTCTCCATAACCCCACACTCTCAGATGCATTGAATTAGTTATATAGTGCCACTCATACCAGTGTAGGGTGTCCGAGCACTTTGCATCACACACACATTACACAGAGACAATCAATCATAAGTGTGTAAATCAGTGTATAGGAAATGTTACATAAGCCAAAGGACTAAAAGTATAGGAGTCACATGTCATCCATACTGGTAGGCAGTATAGTTCAAGAGTGCTTGGTGTGGAGAAGCACAAACTCAGAGTCGAAAAAGAAACAGCATAGTTGGGAGTTTCCTTTAATAATAAGAATTGATTGCTAGCCAAATTAACCCTTTTTGCAACATTAATCAATGGTCTAATAATGTATTCTTTGTAGTGTGCATGCTGTTCTAGGATGAAAGTTAATAGCTCACTATTCTATATTAGGACTTTAAGTTATAAATTGCAAGTAACAAAAGGATGTCTCTTTTGAAAGCAGTAACCTGCTGATCTCTTCACATCATACACACTCTGTAATCTACTTGGTACACGTTCTTTGCAGCAGGCATATTAACCCACTGCACTAACTTCACCTAAGTCAAAACCTCAACTATACAAAATTCTGATCTCTCTCCAGGAAGATAATTAATCACACAAGTTATCTTGACATTTATGTGAGGCCTGGTAATTGCCGGGAAAGAAACGCTGCAGCAGGTGCTTCAAAAGCACAATAAACTTTCACTCACGGCGCCCCCAGGAAGCCAACTTTGTATTCCTTTCCATGAAATGCATTCTCACACTACGGCAGTGAATGTAAAATCCAAATGTAAGGAATAGGCACAGTGGGGACCCAGGGGGTACTGGAACCAGCAAAAAAACCTAAGCCTCTGTAACCAGTTTACAAAGGCATGTTAAATGTTCTTTAAAGACCTGTGAAAAAACACTGGGGTGCCGGAGATAGGAATCCAGACACTGCCCAGCTGAGCCCCCAGCAGCTCAAGTTTCACTGCAGCAGCCCGGGCTGAGACACGACACAGGACGGGGGAAGTGTGGGGCCTGGGCAGAAGTGTGACTGGGAAGGCGCGACCCCCTTTGCATCACTCCACGGCCCCCCTGGGGGTCGCGCCCCACAGTTTGAAGACCCCTGCCCTAGAGTGACAGTGACTCTGTCACTGAGGTGACAAGACCCTTGAGAAGGGCCGGCTTTAGGGTAGTGCGACCATTGTGACTGCACTGGGTGCTGACTTTGGGTGGGGGCACCAGCAACAATAAAAATGTCAAAATAACTCCAGTGATTAATGTTCTTCCTAGAGAAAGATCTAAGTTTTGTCTAGTGGAAGTTTTGGTTCATAGAAAGGTAGCGCAGAGGGTTGATGTGCCTGCTGCAAAGAACATCTACTATGTCACAAAGTGCACATATTGTAAATAGGTCTGTGGGTTACTGCTTTTGTAAGAGAGATCCTTTTGTTTCTTGCAGTTTATAAGTCAAAATCCTAACATAGCACAGTGAGCTATTAACTGTCATTTTAGAGTTGCACGCAAACTGCAAGGTATAAATTAGAGCGTTGTGTTTTTTTCCCCAGTCTTAGATTATCCTAATGTTGCAAAAAGTGTGAAAGAAATCAATTCTGATTATTAAAGAGAACCCCCAAACATGGTATTATGTTTTAAATTCTGAGTTTGTGTTTCTCCAGATCAGTCACTATTAAACTATACTGCCTACTAGTTGTCATGTGACTCCTACACCCTGTAGCCCTTAGTCTTATGTAACCTTTCCTAATAGTGATTTACACATGTATAATTGATTGTCTCAATGTATTGTGTGGCGGCTCCTCTGCTAAGGGGGAGGAGCGTCGCCCCACTGCCTTTCAACACGGCAAAAAAGGAAAATTTAAATGATAATAACACAATGTTATTATCATTTTATTTCTTTGTGTTGGCCAGTTTTGTGGGGCAGTCTCTGGAAAGATTTTGTCTCATTAGTACCAGTGTAACATACAAATGCAGCAGTGAGAAAAGTGATCAGTCAACCTTTGCAAAGAGCCCTCCACTTCACAGCAACAAATGGCACATGTTTTAGTAACTTTTGATCCGTTTGAGCTACAAATAGTTTATTAGATAAAATTGTCAGATTATGTAGCATGTGTATCCATTGGTTGAATTAAATAACATAATAAGCTGTAACTGAGCAGTGAAATGCTAAACAAATACTAAGAATTTATATGTTTTGTGCTTTCTGGTCACACCTCTGACTCCGCCAACTGATTCCATCCTCTGGTTAGTCCTGCCCTCTTAGTCTACACCCACAGTTCCCCTACTTTTTTTTCCCCACTTCGACCACTGTTGGAAGTACAATACTTTCCTGTATGCAGAGATGGAGAAAGGGGACCCCCGTCTCAGGTCTCTGAAAAGCGTCATTTCACCACATTCTTAGAAATGATTTTTTAACAACGACTGCAGTCCATCTGTGTCAAAATGTTACATTTCGGGCGAAATACAAAAGGTCTCATCTCAAATCTGTAGATATTTTTTTTTTAAAAGACAATCTGTACCCATGCATTATTGCAAGAGGTTACAACACACTTTGGATGAGCTTGCAATTTTTCTCTGGCTTGAATTTTCTCTCCGATAATATTTGGCTTTTATTCTGTGCTGTCTGTGATTCAGCACTGGGTTGTAGCAAGTCTCCCTTTGAATTGGAAAGCTGAGTGCATACACGCTGGGCTTTCATAGAGTCTCCTATAAATTTCTGGTATTATCCTTAAAGTTTTGTAAGTTTTAGTTTAGCTTTTCCAATTTTAAATGCAGAACAATAAGCCTTAGAATGCAACAAGCATTGGCAAAGCAAATCGGTCTGGCCTGCATATTCAGCTGTACTGAACTGTACAGAACTGCTGTTTTTGCTTTAGTTAAAATTTCTATCTCATTCTCATTGGGTGGCCGCGTTCTAAAGTTGAGGCATTAAGCAGGCATAAAAGGTAAGATAGCATCCTAGACAACTACAGCAGAGTGCTAATAAACCTATCCAGCACTCGACTAAGCCTCGCCCTGTTGCTTCGGCCTGTAGTGAACAGAAAGCAACAAAGCAGCAGACTGATGCATGCACTGCTGTATTGGAGAACATACAGGATGCACTGCATGGCAGCTTGTTTTACTGTTATCAAACAAGAACCGCTCAGTATTGTCTGACACAGCTTCTTCTTTGCTTCTGGTTCAAGGCATGGCAGCTTCCCCAATCTCTGCATTGCAATGCCTTCATTACCTACCATGAATGCCATTCATAAAGATGTCAGACAGTGAGAGCCTTCCCAAGCCCACACAGGCTCTGCACCTCCTTATCTATGCCTGTTTGGTTGTTACCCATAACGCCAACCTGATTTCAAAGTATGGATAACCCAATTTTATGTGTCGGAAGTTCTATGAAGTTTTCACAAGGCAAAGTGATTGACACGAAACAAGAAAATGAGTGCAAACATTTAGACGGCACCCGAGAAAGAGAGCGTGCATATATATTTGTATGAAAATAATGATATTGGAGAATATCCTTAAGTGCACATTACATTTTTGTAGGTAGGATCAGTGTATTTATTTATATTTTCTATTCACATATTCACAATAAAAGAAAACTGCTCGTTGTTAATCCCAACTCAGTTAACTGTGGGTAATGTTACTCTATCCTTCTCAACTAGTGCCATCCTTGGAGAGCAACACATACAGAACGTTACTATTTTCTGTTAAGTACCTGGTGTGCGCTGTTGGCACAAAATGATCTTATAAATGAAACGATGTGCCCTTTTTGTAAAAAAAAGAATATAATGGGTTACTGTCTCTTGAAATATTTCTGCAGCACACATACAAAGAGAAAATTGCCTTAAGGCATATTTTTTCTGCAGAAAGGGACCCCTTCCTGCACAAAAAACTATGCTGACCACAACGCAGACACCCTTGCACTGTTAGGTTGTCTGCATTGGTGCATACCTGCTGAAATTGTGCCAGTGCAGGGAAAGAGCAGAAGTGTGTCACTTCTTCATAGTCATAATAAGAGATTGATAGAAAAAAAACAACATATGAGCATAAAAGCAAAGACACCGAAAGCCATGATTCAGGTTTAAAATACGGAATACGATACAGTATACAACCTAAAAGAAATTTCCATTAAAACATGCTTGTGCAAATGTTAAAAATACCACAATTATTATACAAAAAGTTGCAATTTGATCACGTTTCACTGGTAACCAATCCACATCCCCCCACACACACAGCACCAGAGTATACTAGGCAGTTAATTTCCCCATCATTTTTCATAGTCTAAAAGCTGCAGAGAGGAATTTATACACCATCAAACAGGTGTATTGGGATGATAGCATCTGCAGTTGGTGCAGAGCGGGTCGACATAATCTGACATTTTGGGCGCTCAAGAGTGGGAGTAAAAACCTTGCTAGCAAAAGAAAAATACATTAAGTGTGTTATGGGGAGAGCTTGAGTCACAAGGACACAAGCTCAGATTCATGAAAAGTTTTGCTAGGATATGAGACCAGGAAGTGCACTATATTAAATCTGGACCGTAATTAATTAATTCGCTGTGAGTGCTGCAGAGGAAAATATAGATAAGATTTCATCTGGTCCGTAGTCACAAGTGGGATATAGGCAGGCACTCTTTGCTATGCACCACTTTTTACAGAGAAACTGCCTATTAATGTACAATTATATGTCACTGACTTGGGAGAAGTTCACCATGAGATATGGAAAGACCAGTCCACTGAAATTTTTTTAACTAAATGAAACGCTGCTCATGAGGTGATCTTATAAAGGGAACGAAATGTTACAAGAATTATAAGAAAATGTAGACCATTATAATGTAAAGAACCGGCTTATAAAAAGGCTCACAAACATTAGCATGCAGTCAATAGTGTTATTGATCAAAATGGAGAACAGTTGAAAAATCCCCTTCTTGTTGTGTGTTTCCATAGTGATGCGTGCCTCTATAGGATTGTAATCAGGTAAGGTGTGCTGTTGCACTAGGTGTGTTTTGAGGGCGTGACACAACAGCAAGCATTGATAGATATGTATTCTATGCATGTCATATGTGGCAGCAAGGTGTTGAAATGCACAGATGGCCCATGGGTATGCCCAGATGTGGATCCCTTGCTTGCTGTGCCACTGGATTCAAGCTAGCCTGGCTGATGAGGGGTAATACTCCAAAACCGGTCCCAGGATGCTTGATTCCGGTTAGGGAGGACCTGGCCTGTCAGTTCAGAATGAACTGTTCCCATCGGGAGCAGGATCAAGACTGATTTGCATATGGCTGTGTCCAAACAGGGATGGCATGGTGAGAAAAAGATCGATGGATTCAACCCAGAGCTCTTGACTGGGAGTGGGTGTTAGAACAGTTTCAGCACTCTTTCCATCATCTTGTTGTGCTAGCCACTGCAAGGGGCAGGGCCTCCCAAGTGGACATGCTGTAGCAAGTATGGGACAGTAGAGCTGTTATCCACTCCACTCTAATCTACCCCACTCTACCCAACTTTATCCCACTGCAGCCCATCCTACTGCTATCTACCCAACCTCACTCCATCGCACCCAACCCCACCCCACTCTAATCCTCTCCACTACAATCTATTCCACTCCAATCAACCCCACTGCAAACTACCACGCTCCAGTCATCCCTCTTCAATCTATGTTATGTTATGTTGATTGGGTTTTGATATAGTGTGCAACTTGTCCGAGAAGGGACATCTCAGCCCTTTAACAGGCAGGAAATGAGAGGGCGTGGTAAGATCAGTTTGATAGAACACCCACATTTAAGATGTTTTGTAAAACTTACAAATAAACAGCGGGTGTTTATTCCAGTGAAGCGGAAAATGCCTGGTCTTCATATTTTACGTGTGAATGCATCGAGGGTGTGGCAGAAGCTGATTTTGTTATCTTAGTTTACTGTCAGGGAGGTATGGGGTAAGTCTATCCTGGAGATATTTTAGGCCTAATCCTGACCTAGATTTATAGGTGAGGGAAAGGAGTTTGAACAGTGCTCTTTTTTATGGCTAGCCAGTGGAGTGCTCTAAGTGTGAGAGCTGGCGGAGTGTGTGGAGGCAGGTTGTTAACCATTCAGACAGTGATTTTTTGAACCACCTGCATTTTAGCTACCAGAGATTCGTTTATGCAAAGGAACAAATTGCCGTAATCTAGGTGACTGATGATTAATGCCTGACGAGTGCCTTCTGAGAATTCATAGGAAGCCATTGGAAGACTTTTCTAAGAAGGAGCAGTGTACCAAAGCAGGTACTGTAGATGGAGATGATCTGGTCTTTCATGGACAAAGTGTCATCCAAAAGTATACCCAAATTCCTAGCTGTTCTGCTGGGCACAGGGGGCATACCATGTTCAGCCGAACACCATTCATTCGACTAATAAAGTTGGGCTTTACCAAACAAAAGAATCTCAGTTTTGCCTCTATTCAGTTGGAGACAATTATGGGACATCCAAATTGCTATTTTCCTCATACAAGTAACAAATTGCTGTTTGACATTCTTGATGTCATACCCAAATCAGATAACTAGTTGGGTGTCATCAGCAAAAGAGAGTATTTCAAACCCACAGGAATTTACCAAATTTGCTAATGGGACCACATAGATGTGAAAAAGTGAGGGGCTCAAGGAGGAGTCCTGATGGACCCCTTGTCCAAGCAGGTGGTTTAGAGTTATAAGGGCCAATAGAGACAGTCTAGACCCTGTGTTAAGAAAGTCCTTCAGCCAGTTGAGTGCGGCGCCCTTGATGCCAATCTGTTCAAAACCTTTGTGTTAGCATGGAATGTGAGAGGGTATTGGATGCCGCCAACAGATCAAGCAAAACCAACATGGTTGGATTTCCAGCATTAAGGGATAGCCTGATAGTATCTGCTGCGGCAAGAAGGGTTGTCTCCCTGCTGTGGGAAGGTCTGTGATCTGTTTGAGAAGCATCCAACAGCCCATAAGTCTCCAAATACGAGGACAGTTGTTTGTTGACGTGGGTCTCCAGAACTTTACCCAATAGAGGGAGGAAGGATTTAGGGCAATAGTTGGCTGGATTGCTCGGGTCTGCATTTATTTTTTTCAGAATTTATGTAACCTGGGCTGCTTCCCAATGTCGCAGAATAGAGGCTTGAGTCAGGGACTGGTTGCATAGGACTGTGATAACTGGAGCGAGAAGAGAGAGTGGCAATGATATAAGGGGGACAGAGGTCAGAAGGAGAATCAAATTTTGCATTATGCAGCAGGTCATGCGTCTGTGTATTAGAGATAGGGTTAAATCTTTCCAATATTACTGATGCAGTCATTTGAGGTGACCCATTGGTTAGAGAAAGGTCTAGTGCATTCATCAGTAAATTAAAACTATTGTGAATATTGCCCATTTTAGTGTGAAAATGTCTTGCAAGGTGTCACAGGGTAGTTGAGAAGCAGGGATGGCCGCGAAGCAGGCTTGAGGTTTAGCAAAGTTGTTTAAGATTTTAAATAATTCTTTGGAGGAATTGCCTGCTTGTTCTATTTTGTTGACAAGGAAATGCCTTCAGGCTGATCTTTAACAGTGGTAGGTTCGAAGGGCAGATTTATATGTTTGTTTGTCTGTATTTGTTTTAGTAGCTCTCCATTTACATGCATTTGTTTGTCATTTTTCAGATCAGCTGTGTACCACGAAGCGTTAGGCCTAGACATTATTGCGGGAAGTTACTTATAAGTGGCAACGATATCAAGTGCCTCCTGAAAAGGTGTCATGAAATAGGGCTAAAGCTGCGTTTATGTCCTGTGAGTTGATCCTGGTAGGAATCTGAAAAATTATCAGGAAATGGTCGGTCCAGATTAGGGAAATTGGGGTGTTAGCTTGAAGAGAGTGGAGAGTAGAGAAAATGAGGTCCAGTGTGTGTCCCACTGCATGGGTAGGACCGGTCTTGGTCAAGTGAAGGTCTGGCAATCTCTAATCTACCCTACTACATTCCAATTTGCCCTACTCTGATCCACCCAATCTGCCCCACTCCACGTTAATCTATCCCATTTCACTCCACTCCCATCTATCCTACTCTACTCCTCTCTTCCCCAACCTATCTCACTCCACTGTAATATATCCAACTCCACTCCACCCCACTGTAATCTATACCACTCCACTCTACCCCACTCCACTCTATCCCAGTCCAGTCTTCCCCACTCCAATCCATCCAATTTGCCTCACTCCACTCTACCACAATCTACCACTCTGCAGTCCACTCTACTCAAGCTACCCCACTCCACTTCACTCCATACTACCACATGCCACTCAAATCTACTGAATTTTAGTCCAATGTAACCCACTCCAATCCACCCAATCTACTCCACTCCACTACACAATACCACATGCCGCTCAAATCTACCCCACTCCAATCCTATCTACTCACCCCAATCCACTCAATCTATTCCACTCAACTCTACCCCAATCTACCACACTCCATATTACCACATGCCAACTCCACTCCAATCTACCTCAATCCACCCCACTCTACTCTTCCCCAATAACCACACTCAAGTTTACTCTACCCCACTCAACCTCACACCATACCACCACATGCCACTCAAATCTACCCCACACCAGTCCAATGTAGTCCAATCCAATCTGCCCCACTGCAGTCCACTCTACCCTAACCAACCAAACTCAATTCTACTCTGCCCAATCTACCATACTCCACTGCACTCCAGATTACCAAATGCCACTGTAATCTACCCCATTTCAGTCCAATCTACCCACTCCAATCAACACAATTTACTTGACACCACTCTACCCCAATATACCACATTCTATTCTACTCTAGCCAATCTACCCCACTCTACTTCACTCCATACTACCACATGCCACTCAAGTCTACCCAACTCCAGTCCAATCTACCCACTCCAATTCACCCTATCTACCACATCTACCCTACTCCATTCTGCCCCACTCCTATCTACTCAACTCCAATCTACCCCACTCCAATCAACCACACTCCACCCCAGTCTACAATATTCCGCCCAATCCACCACACTCCACTCAAATCTACCCCACTCCACCCCAACCTACCCCACTTCAATCTGCCCCAACTCCAATCTACAACGCTAATCTACCCAACTACACCACTCTAAATTACCCCACTACAATGACCCCACTACAATCTACCCTAATCCACCCCACTCCATTCTACCCACTCTACCCCACTCCAATGTATGGCAGTCTACCATGCTCCACTGTACCCCATTCTGGCCTATTCCACTATACCCAAATCTACCTCTCTCCAGTCTATCCTACCCCACCCCTTGAACTTTTAGCCTTGCTGAACAGCAGCCGCAGTGGTGTACAACACGGCTAAAACACATTGCCAAAGCCAATCGCAATCGCATAGGTGAGACTTATTGGATTTGCCAATGCTTATTTGTAAAGCTTTAGGAATAGTTTTTAAATTAAGCAATTGAAACAATTTAAATGTAATTGCATAATATGATAATATTCTAATATATCTTCTAAGAAGTTCATTAATTTTATAAGAACATACTTCAGTTCTCTGTCTGCAAGAACGTAACCCATAGCAAAGTGGAAGCTTAGTCACTCGCTTATCTAGCCAACATCTAAAAGAACATATTACAGTGTGCATATATATATGTAAACTGAGGAAAAGCAATATAAAATTCTGAATTCCTGGTACAGACATTAAAATGTAACAATAGGCGTTGATGTCTGTAGGTTATGTGCACAAAAATTATCAATTCAGTTTAAACTGAATCGCAGTGCACCATCATTGTTTAGTTACAAATAAGGATCAAATGGCAAGAGCAAAGAATATTGGGATATGAAACTGACCCAAATTACTTTTAGCAATGTTCATAAAACCACTAATAATTTTTACATACCAAAAAGTCTAACATCAATAGCTTCATGTAAATAAAGTTTTATTTTTAATAAATAGAGAAAAGTTTAATATGGATGAAAAATATTTGGATAAACACAACTTATGGAGCTTTTCCTTTGAAATATCTGTCCTTTCTGCTGCTACTGGGTGTTTCTGGTCAGCAAAGTGTGTTTAAATGCAAAGTGTGTTTAAGACTGCAGTACCGCCTCCTGTCTACGGGGGCAGAGCTGAGCAGAAATATAAACACACTTGATGAAACACAGGTCCCCACAAGGTAATTTTTTAAAAAGTTATAAAAATTGGCACAGATGTTCCTGAAGTCATTTCTTATCATTTAGAAGACATTGCCTTGTGGGGACCTGGGTTCAAGTCCCCACAGTGCACTCAAGTCCCCACAGCGTGAGTGTGTTATCACACCCAAGTCCCCACAAGGATAGTAACACAAACACACACACACACACACATATATACACACATATATACACACATATATACACACATATATACACACACACATATTACCATCCTTGTGGGGACTATGTGTGAACACCTGCCTTGTGGGGACTAACCTTTCCCAATGGTTTAAAAATATGCAAATAACAGAAATATGTTAAGAAAAAATTCATAAAACAGGATCCTGCTTCAAATGTGCAAAAATATTGTTTTTTAATCGTGCGCACAGAACCATCCTTGTGGGGTCTTGAACATGTGTTACCATCCTTGTGGGGACTTACTCAATAATTATCATTTGTGATTGAATGCCTTCATAAACAAATGGCTAAATGTAATTTTTCAGTGCTGTACTTAAATTACATGATAGTTTAGTCATATATAAATAGCTCATTGTGTCTTACGAGCACTCAGAACATGGACTGTGATGATAATGAATTTCTCAGCGGAGGCCTATAGCATATGACGTCCCTGGAAAGAGATTTACAGATATTTAGCCTGTTACTGAGTGCTCACAAACTTTCAAGTATAAGGAAACAACACAATGTTAAGATTATTTAGAGGCCAAACATCCTGCAATGTGGTCGGATAGGAAAGTCAAGTTGAGATTACCTAGTTCATTTTCATCAACCCCACCACTAGGCATCATTTTCTTTGCATGTTATGCGATGATAAGCCCCAAAGATTTTGTATGTTATTATAGTAGTGTTCTACAGCGGACAGAGAGAGTAATTGATGATAATCATTTTAAGCCACTGCAGAGATACGGCGTGATTTTTTTAAAATTGTGTTTCAATGTAGTCACTCCCAAGTTCCTATAGGCATAGTGTGTGTTTATATTTATGTTCAAGTCCTGCCTAGATTATGTGTGGCTTTACTAATGCTTAAGTCCCCAATGAAGTGGTATTTGATGCTAGTTACGTTTTAGTCACATGAGATAGTTTGTCATTATAGGGATGCCAGGTTCTCACACAGATAGTGTGTGATTATAGACATGTTGAAATCCTCCAAAACAGTGTCCGATTATAATCCTGTTTGATTATAGGCAGGTTCAGGTCCCTCTACAGATAGTGTTCAATGACAGTCATGCTGCAATTCATGCAAATATAGAGTGTTATTCAAGAAGTGCCCAGGTCCCCATAGAGAGAGTGTGTGAATATTGGCATGTTCAAGTCCCCACAAAGATAGTGTGTGATTATTGGCATGTTCAAGTCCCCACAAAGATAGTGTGTGATTATTGGTGTATTCAAGTCCCCACAAAGCTAGTGTGTGATTATTGGCATGTTCTAGTCCCCGCAAAGATAGTGTGTGATTATTGTCACGTTCAAGTCCCCGCAAAGATAGTGTGTGATTATTGTCATGTTCAAGTCCCCTTAGAGGAAAGTGTGTGATTGTTATGCTGGAGTCCCCGCAGAGATAGTGTGTGATTATTGTCATGTTCAAGTCCCCTCAGAGATAGTGTGAGATTGTCATGCTGAAGTTCCCCCAGAGATAGTGCGTGATTATTGGCATGTTCAAGTTCCCCCAGAGATAGTGTGAGATTGTCAGGTTCATGCAGAGAGAGTGTGCCACATAAAAAATGTTATAATAGTCATATTCAAGTCCTTGTAGAGATAGGATACGATAATAGTCATACTGATGTTCATGTAGAAATAGTGTGTCATTACATTAATGCTCAGGTCTCCACAAATAAAGCGTTTAATTATACGCACCTTGAAGACCATATTGAGATAGTGTGTGGTTATATTCATGTTGAAGGTCCCTCAAATATATTGTGTGATTATAGGTATGTTCAAAACCTCACAGAGATAGTGAGTGATCATAGTTATGTTCAAGTCCCCACATAGAAAATGTTATAAAAGTGATGCTCAGGTCCCTGTAGTGATAGTAGGTTATTATAGTCATACCCAGTTGCGTGCACAGATTATAGTCTTGCTCAAGTCCTACAGGGATTGTTGTGTTGTATGATTATAGTGAAGCCTAGGCCCCCATAGAGATAATGTGTGATAATAGGGTTGCCCACATCCCCACAATAGTGACTGTAGACCTGCAGCGAAAGTGTATGACAACTTTCAAGTACAAGTCTCTCTATGGAAAAATTATATGAGAGACACACATGTCCCTGCAGAGATAGTGTGTGATGATAATAATGTTCAAATTCCCACAAAGCAGTAGTGTAATTACATTGAAGCCCAGGTCCCAACAGAGACACTGTGTGATTATACACATGGCAAGGTCACCAGTGAGAATGTGTGTGATGATAGCCATGATCAATTCCTCAAGAAGATAGTGTGTGATGAATGGTATTGTTGTCCAGATCCCCACAGAGATAGTGTGTGATTGTAGGAATGCCCAGCTCCCCACAGAGATAGTGTGTGATTTTGAGGATGTCTAGGTCCTCACTGAGATGGTGTGTGAGAATGGTGTTACCAGGTTGCCCATAGAGAAGGCAGGTGCAGTGTCCTACTGCAAAGATAGCACGTGATTGTTTATATTGATGCCCAGGTCCAAACAAAGATAGTGTGTGATTATAATTATGCCCAGGTCTCCACAGAGATAATGGGTGATTATAGGTATGCTCAGGTCCCCACAGAGATAGTGTGTGATTATAGGGATGTCAAGGTCCCCACAGAGATGGTGTGTGATTATAGGGATGCCCAGGTCCCCACAGAGATGGTGTGTGATTATAGGGATGCCCAGGTCCCCACAGAGATGGTGTGTGATTATAGGGATGCCCAGGTCCCCACAGAGATAGTGTTTGATTATGTTGATGGCCAGTTTTCTACAGAGATAGTATGTGATAATAAGTATGCCAGTCCCCACAGAGATGTGTGTGATTATAGTAATGTTCAAGTCCCCACAGATATTGTGTGTGATAATAGGGATACCCAGGTCCCCACTGAGATAGTGTGTGATTATAGGAATGGCCAGGTTTCCACTGAGATAGTGTGTGATTATACTGATGGTCAGGTTTCCACAGAGATAGTGTGTGATTATAGAGATGCCTGGTCTCCACAGGCAGAGATAGTGTGTTATTATGGTATTATAGAGATGCCCAGGTCCCCACACAGATAGTGTGTGATTATAGGATTGCCATGTCCCCACAGAAATAGTATGTGATTATATTGATGGCCAGGTTTCCACAGTGATAGTTTGTGATTATAGACATGCTCAGGTCTCCATTGAGATAGTGTGTGATCATCGAGATGCCAGGTCTCCACAGACATAGTATGTGATTATAAAGATGCCAGGTCTCCACAGAGATAGTGTGCTATTATAGGGATGCTCAAGTCCCCAGAGAGATGGTGTGTGATTATAGGGATGTCACGGTCCCCACCCTGATAGTGTGTGACCATAGTCAAATTCAAGTCTCCACAATAATGTGTGCAATGATGCTATGTTGAAGATACCAAACAGATTATATTAGTCTGATGGATCTGTACACTCATGTATTCACATGAAGGATCAGTGTTTGACCTCCCACTCAGTTTGAATCCTGGTGTTTCCACTCAGCTCAACTTATAATTACTTGAGGTAACTATAACTGGTGAATAACAGTGTTGTTTTTAGTTTAAAATGGCATGTTAACTGTCTTTTTCACCTAAGTATAATGTAGCTTTAGCCTTTGGTTTATTCAGTGAATTTCTAAGGTTTTCATTTTTTTATGTAAAGTAAGATATAATTACAATTCCTAATGTCCCTTTAACCTTGTTTTTAGGTCTCGCCTGAGCCAGCGCATGCGTTGCACTGGCGAGACTTTTAGTAAGTGGGCTTCAAAAAGCTCACCACACGCTTTTTGTGTGGCCTAGAGCATGCAGTTACGTGCACAGTTACGCGCACAGGCGCCATCTGGCTTTCCTCTCATCATGGCTCATTAGGCGCATCGCTCCCGGGCACCCTTACAGCACGCGATCGCGTTCACTTTCACGCGCCTCTCTCATCACCCACTCACTCGCTCTCTTTTTGTCTCTCCATTAATACGCCAGTCCCATATTGAATTCGTGTTTTTTTTCCTATATATTAAGAGGTTTTATTTTTTAAAGAAAGAAGGTACTTCTGCTGCAATGCCTCCTATTCATGCCTTCAAATCAGTGGTGTCTTTCAACACTTTTGCTTAGCCCTGTTTTTTTTTCTTTGACTCCACCATTGCATGCTTTGTTTTTTAATTCCACACCTATAACGGTGAAAAAGTCCAAGACTGTTTTGACCCAACCTAGCGTGTTCTGCATCGGTGTAAGTGCAGGAAATCAGGTCACGGCTATCTTTTAAAATATCACTTATTAAATATGCTGTTTGTGTGTGTGCATTTGTTTCCTGGTTTTTCTGCTTGTGTAACAGGAATTTAGCAAATGATATTCACTCCTGGGCAAAGCACAAACTGCTTCAGTTTATATAATAATAAAATATATAATTAATATGCAATGAGGCAAAACGTGTTTTTTTTAATGCACCATTGGAAATATTCAATTATGTATCCCGTAGTTGACATTTACCTGATGACATTTTACCAGCCTTTTTCTTTTTAATTTAAAGTGAGAACAGGCAGTATCTACAGCTTTTGCGCAGATCACAATAACTCGACTGTACCTCGTTGCATTTCCACCTGCACTATAAACAGCTAACGCCACCCCCTTCTCTGTGGGCTCGAGAACTCTCGCGTGCTCCACACTCACAGTATCGGATTCGTCTGCCTTGGAAGTTCACCAAGCTTATCTGACTTCTCCACTGGGTTGGTGACCTTCAGGCAGTGTAACCAGGGCTGCATTGCTTGGCAGGGACCGAGATTACATTTCATGCCCTTGCATGGAGCTTTCCGCCCTGCGAATCTGCGCAGGGAGCTTTTTTTTTTTTTCTTTGAATGAGCATGGAGGAATTTCATTCACAAAATGGAGGACATTGGAAAGACTATAAGTCCCAGTTGGCCCGGCTGTGGTGTAGTCTTTCACCGAGCTCTCTTTTCATAGGCAGCTGACCTCATCCTGAGAAGAGGAAAAATCCAGCCCACTGCAATATGAGCTGCTTTGAATTTTTCTAGACCAGACCTACCAAGTTAGGAGAGGATTCTGAGCTAGGGAACTCTGATAATTGGTACTTTGTGACATTTTGGAAGTTCGTTTGACACTTCTGTTGGTGCTCTGTGACACTCACGTACATAGATATTTCCAATTTTTATTTGATTTGTTCTGTTCATCTAAGACCACGTCTCTTGTAAAGGATTTCGAGATAAAGCTTCATTAACCATGCCCCTTTTAAAGATAACCCTTACCATTCTCATCACACTGCAAGCACTAATGCTTAGGACTGCCAAAGGGACTCTTTTCCTCAGACCCTGCGCTTTGACAGCACCAGTGCTTGTGCTATAAAATCTATGCATAGGTTTCGAAGCTAGCATTTTGTGTTTTTTCATCTCAGCTGATGCATTTCAAATCATTAGTTGGTGGCGGAGACTGGAGCTACTGTGTTTTTTCTTTCCCATAACACTTTATTTTAAAACTTCGGAACAGGCACTTGTGACTTGGGGCCCAGCATAGTTGTTTGTAAAGGGGTCCGTAAAAAATGCTGACATGCCCGGTGCCGCTAGACGCTCCTCATGCTCTGCCTTGCACCCTTCTACCCCTCTGCTGTTGCATGGCTAAACACTTATAAGGTCTCAAAGGCGAGACCTATTGGCTATACCAATACTTGTTATATATATTTATGTGTGTGTGTTAGAAATTGGGTTCCTGGTTGACTGGGGTCAAGCAGCAATCAATCCTAGTCCACGTACGTAATGAAACTTGAGGGGGCCCCCCTGCAAGGTACATGGAGGGGCCCCGCTCCGGATTTACTCCAGCGCTCCCAGGCCAGAGTACTATGCTGAGGGGGTTCCCTGCAGCTCAGGGCGCCCCTGCAGCTCGGGGCCCACCGCACCATCGGGGCTGCGGGCGCCTGTGTTACGCCACTGTCCTAGTCAGGGTAAGCCATCAACGTACCTTTAAAGTAGTCTTTGCTCATCGTCTGGTAGCTTAGCAGAGAACGGTCAGGCATAACTTAAGAGGCAATGTGTAAACCATTTGTGCAACACTTCAAACAGTAACATAGTGTAAACACCACAAAGTAATAAAACAAGACCAAAATGACAAAAATCCAATAAATAGAACATGAGATATGAATTTTAAAATAATGAACTGCAAAATATCGCTTAGAAGTAATAAGCACCTATTTGGCATATCTGGTCGCACCAGACAAAGTCAAAAGTTCAGGCTGACCGCGATGGAGCATAGGCCGGATACAGGGACCACCCTGAGGCCCACTGAACAAAAGTACTTTGATCCCAGTTGCGACAACGAAGATGAGGGGTGCAGCCAAGCAATGCATCTGTGTTGATCCTGCAGTCGAGGTGATGCATCAATTTTCTCCACCCAACAGTGGCGATGCATCAGTTCTGTAAACAATGCACCGTTTCGGAAGTGTGATGTTCCATAGGCGATGCACTGGGTTTCTCCACGCTGCTACGATCCTTTCTATGCAGTGGCAGCAATGCAGTGGATCTGACAGCGAAGCGCTGGTTCCGAGTGCAATGCACTGGTCATGTTCCCGCAACAGTGGCGATGTCCGGATTCTGTTCTCTCAGCAAAGGATGCTTCGGTTGCCCTGGAGCAATCCCTTATGCCCACTTCCAATGATTCAAATGGAGCAGGGTAGTTGGAATTCTTTTATGTCCCTGAACGTTCAGTTGAGGAGGCTAGTCAGCTACCCCTTGGAGTCACTCTGGATTGAAGTTGTGTTGGTCCGATCTTTAGCACCTAGGCAACAGAGAGTAGCAGGGCACACAGCAAGGCAGCAGTTCTTTCAGAGTAGCAGCCCAGCAGAGTAGCAGTCCTTCAGCACACCAGTTCATTTTCTTAACAGAGTGGTTACAGGTCCAGAAGTGTAATGAGTTGGTGGTGTCGGAGGTCCAGTACTTATACCCAGTTGTGCCTTGGAAGTGGGGTAGACTTCAAAGAAGGGTCTTTGAAGTGCACAGAGGTCTTCCCTTCCTGCAATGGCTCCAGGCTCAGTACGAGGATATGCAGCCCTTTGTGTGTGGACAGGGCACAGCCTATTCAGGTGTAAGTGTGAGGTTGTGCCCAGCTCCTCCCTTCCATCCTCCCAGGAAGACCCATTCAGTCATACCTAAGCTCCCTTTGTGTGTAGGTCTCTAGCTGGAGTACACAAAGCCCAGCAGTCATGCAACCCATACTCTGATCAGAGACAGGCAGCAGACACCAAATGGCTAAGAGCAGAAAAATGCCTCTCTAAAAGTGGCATTTTTAAAATACTAACAATAAATCCAACTTTAAAGAGGATTTATCATTACCATGCCATCGGTACTAAACAGAGCCATATAAACAGTCTCCTCTGTCTACTTCCTCACCTCCACCTGCTTTGTAAGATCTCCGAATGGCTCCCTGTACCCACCAGATATACCATCACTCAAGTCCTCATCACCAGTCGCCTGGACTATGGCAACACTCTTTATGCAGGAATCACATCACACCTCCTTAAGAGACTTTATACTATCCAGAACTCGGCAGCCAGACTCATCCTCGACTTCCCCAGACAGACTCACATCACCCCCACCTGAAGAAACTCTACTGGCTCCCTGTACACAAGAGATGCCAATTCAAGATCCTGACGTACACCAACAAAGCCCTTTACAATCAAGGACCAGCATACATCAAACACCACCTGAGCTTCAACCATCCCTCAAGACCACTGTACTCTGCCTCTCTCTCCGCCACCACACCCCTACATCAGCTGCAGCAACAGTGGAAGTCGTTCCTTCTCCTACCTCACCACAAAATCCTAGAACAGACTCCCCATTTACCTGAGTACATATCACTCCCTCCCTCCCTCCAGGAATTCAGTAGGGGATTCCAGACCTCGCTCTTCAACTGAAATCCCAAGCAGACTGGATCTAATGCTTGGAACCCTCACAGGTGATTAGCGTGCTCTACAAATTCATGATTGATTGACAAATCAACCTTCTCTCTATTAGGAATTATAGCTTATTAAATGTAATAAGGAATCCTCAATGTTATCCTATGAGAGAGGTAGGCCTCACAGTAGTGAAAAATGAGATTGGAGGTTTTTCACAACCAGGACATATAAAACTTAAAATCATATGTCCTACCTTTTAATTACATAGCACCCTGCCCTATAGGCTACCTAGGGCCTACCTTAGTGGTGACATATGTAATAAATGGGGTGAGTAAGGCTGGGCAAGGGGTTTTAAATGCCAAGCCAACATGGCTATGTAACACTGCCTACAGGCTGCAATAACAGGCCTGGGACTAGGTTTAAAGGGCTACTAGGTGGGTGGCACAATCAGTGCTGCAAGCCCAATGGTACCATTTAATTTATTCCAGGCCCTGTGTATTTGGTATTCCACTTTACCAGGAATTTACAAGTATATCAACTGTGCCAATTAGGTATATATTAAATAAACTATGTTTAGGGGCGTGAGCACAAGCACTTTTGCACTGGTTAGCAGTGCTAAAGAGCACAGAGTCCTAAGTCCAACAAAAACCAATTCAGCAAAATTGGAGGTAAGCAGGCAAAATCCTTGGGGGAAGACCGCCCTAAGGCTTACAGGTCTAACACGTGCCCCTCCCAGTTGAAAGTGGAGAGAGTTACCTAAATTCCTGGACGTTCCCTTCACTAAGATGGAATATTCCTGAGAGACCATAATTATTGGCATGGTCTCCCCAGGTCAGTGTTCCACAGTAAAGTCCATTCCTTGTAGCGAGAATTCCCTCATTAGTGAGATTTCGTCAGCAGGGGGGCGCTAGAGGGTGCCACCATGATGGCCGCACTATAGTGCAGCTCGGCCCGACTGATCTCTCATCCGCCTAATATTGCAGCATTGAAGCCTGTAAACGGCTGTCCCACATCGCACTAGCACCCTGCAACTAGCGGAGGAATCCTGGCTATCTATTGGCATCGTGACGACTGAAAATTCGATTTTCGCGTTCTGCCTGACGAGCGTCAAGATGGCAGCCGCCGCAGCCTGACAAAGATTCTCCCCACCACAGCAACTCTACGCGCGGCCGGCGAGGGGTTAATCTGCTGGTAACGATCCTGCCGATCGGAGGGTGCTGGACCGATCGGCAGTGTGGCCCGAGGACCGAGGTGTGGACTACTCACTTTTGCACCCTTTGGGACTGACCAGGGGCATTCAGCGGAGCGCGCCGGCCAGCCGAGTCCTGGGGCTGCTGCCACTGCTGCGGTGCGCATTCACGGAGCCCAGGACAGTGACGATTAGTGCTATCCTCTAAGGCACCTGAAGATCTGTGGCCTACCTCACTACATAGACTGATGCAGACTGAGCCAGGAACTTGCCTGGGGGTGCGTCAGACCCCCGCTGTGTTTGCAGCTGAGGACTGGAAGGCTGGTGGAGCCAACTGCAGGCGGTGGTGAGTGGGGAGCGGCTGGGCTCCTAGTCCTCTGCTGCAGCGGTGGGTGAGGGATGGAGCGTATAGCTGCATGCTGCAGCCTGTGAGTGTGGCTGAGGCGGGGTGGCGCTCGTGTCTCCTTGCGCGACCGGCGATGGCATCCATATTCTGGATAGATCTGGGAGGCCTCCCCCTCATGGTGTACTCTAGCTGATTTCTCTTCGGACTCCCCATACCATCCAGGCCCGGCACCCCCTGGGCCTTCTGTGTGGCTGAAGGCGCGTTTAGTTGCGCATTGACCCTGGAGGTGTAGCAGTTCTGATACACACAGTAGCTGTACCCTGTAGGCGGCATTGTGGACTGGCTGCTCTGCGTTAGATCGCCTCTCAGGGCTGATAATTCCCATGCCTGGTGCATGTTGTATATCACCTGGGACTGATTCGCTGTTGAGTCTGATAAATCTGAGTTGACCAGAGAGTGGTTGTGCCCCAGAGAGTGTTTCATTGTGCCTGCGGTGTGCCATGACTATAACTGCTGACTGGGGGATCGAGCCTCAGGGACCCGGCAGCGGAGAAGTGGGACCCCCTTCATTTTGTCAGCAGCAAACATGGGCAGAACTGACAAGACGCAGCCTCGCCTCATGTTGCAGGCACGCAAATCCACTAAATCGCAGCAAAGGGCGGCCCCTGACTCCGAGGCGGACACCCAGGGTGAGGGCCCACCGCGCTGGAAGCAACTCTGCTCACCATGCAGAAGAGTCTCCAATCTATTGAAGGGACTGATTGAACCACAGGTTGGACCATATGTCGTCCCAGCTCGAGAAGCAGAATGCAAGGATGGAGGAACTTGAGCAATGCGTCTCCACAACCGAAGATGGCCTCGGAAAAGTGACTGACAAGGCACTCCACATGGAAAAAGTCTTAGCGCTCATCCAAGCAAAAAATGAAGATTTGGAGGCGAGGTCGCGCCGCAACAACATCCGCGTCTCAGGCCTTCCTGAATCTACTAACACTGGCAGGATGGAGACCTTTTTCGAATCCCTGGTCAAGGACATATTTGGCCCTGAAAATCTCTCTCCGATATTTATAGTGGAGCGTGTCCATCACTCGCTGGCTGCAAGACTTGTTCCTGGTGCCCCGCCTCGCCCTATAATCGCCTGCCTACTGAACTATCAGGACCGCGATGCCATCTTGAGGCTCGCGAGAGAAAAGGCCACGATTAATCACCAAGGGAATACTCTGTCCTTATTCCCTGACTTTACGGTGACTGTCCAGCGAGTTTGGCGCAGTCTGAAGGCATTACGTATGCCATGCTGTATCCAGACCGCTTACGGGTGGGCCCAGATGGGGATTGCAAAATTCACGTTTCCCCAGGCGGCGATGGAGCACGTCAAGAAGCTGAAGCAGAGGAGGTCTGCGATGCCCGTGGTTTGTATGGGTGCGTGAGTGGTTGTACTGGTGTGTGAGTGGGTATGTGGTTTGCTGTATGGGTGAGTGAATGACCGTCTGTGGATCTGTCAGTGGTGTATGAGTGAGTGAGTGGGTATGTGAGAGGCTATATAGGCAAGTGATGCAGTGTGTAAGTGGCTGTATGGGTGAGTGTGTGCTAGTGTTAGTGACTGTATAGCTTAGTGAGTACTTGTGCTAGTATATGTATGAGTAAGTGAATGGGTGTGTGAGTAACTGTATGGGTGAGTGGGTTGCTGTGTGAGTGACTGTATGGGTGAGTGGATAGGTGTATGAGTAGCTGTATGTGCGGCTGGCTCAGTGTGTGAGTTATGTTATGTTATATAATTTGTAAACGCATGGCTGTCCCGGCAATGGGATGTCCCAGCGCTTGTATGTGTGGCTGTGGCTGTATGGATGACTGAGTGGGTGCATGAATTGCTGTATGGGTGAGATAATGGTTGTGTGAATGGATGTATGGGTGAGTGGATGTGTGAGTGGCTCTATTGATCAGTGAGTGGATGTGTGAGGGCTTGTATGGGTCTGTAAACTGTTATGTGAGCGGTATGTGGGAGTGGGTGTATGAGTCTTTCTATGGGGGTGTGCATGGTTGTGTGAGTGTTTCTGTGGTTGATGTCATTAGTACATTTTATATTATATATATATATATATATATATATATATATATATATATATATATATATATATATATATATATTATGTAAATATTTATTTACACACGCACCTCATCTACTCTACTCACTTGTCGTCGAATTAGGATAATTTTAGACTCACTCTGTTTCTTAAATGCTTACACTGGTTCTTTGCATTTACTTTCCACCTTGGTCGTGCCTGTCTCTGTCACGAGTGTTCACTTGAACCACCCACTTACTGGCAGACACCCGGGTGAGACAATATCATCATGAGAGCGTCTTCCTGTACGACAGTAAATTGTTTACCGTTTTTTTTGGGTAGTATGCTTAATCTTTATCGTCAGCTCACCTTGTTTACTTAACACAATCTGACTCTGTATCTCCCCTTCGGCACCTTTACCACTTCTTCTATGTCTACACCTGTTTACGGGACACAGTGACACACGAGAAACTTTTTTATTAGTTGAGCATGTTATTTTGTTATTTTAGATATATGTATGCTATCAATATATGTATCTTGTGCTCATTCCATTTTTCTTTATGTATTTAATTCTAGCACCATTGTCATGATTTTGTTCGTTTTTTTGCCATGTCATGCCGTATGTTTAGTCATGGTTTTCTATGTCTATGATGACAGAGTGGTGGTTGCTCTGACAACTATACAATAATGTACTTAGGTGCTACAAGAGTGTGTTATAGACAAGTGAACAAGGCGGCTCGCCGTCGAAACGCGTCTTGCCTTTTGTTGGATTAAACTACATCTTTTTGCCATTATTTCACGGAGTCTGTGCCTGACTGTTGTTCTACTGCCAGGATTGGGATTCAATATATATATATATATATATATATATCCAAAATCCAAATTGCGGTAATGCTGGCGTGCTACCAAATCGCTGGTGGTGCTTTAAGAATAGCGCTAGCGCCATGTATGTGCAGGAAATAATCCCCAACCAAATCCGATCAAGGAAAAGCACTCGTTTCATGGGGGTTCTCTCGTTTATTTGCGCAGGTTACATCGGGCTCAGGACAAAACAGGAACGCGTTTCGGCAGACAAGCTGCGTTTCGGCAGCTTGTCTGCCGAAACGCGTTCCTGTTTTGTCCTGAGCCCGATGTAACCTGCGCAAATAAACGAGAGAACCCCCATGAAACGAGTGCTTTTCCTTGATCGGATTTGGTTGGGGATTATTTCCTATATATATATATATATATATATATATATATATATAATCGCTTCGCTTGCACCAGTGTCTCGCACTCTCGAACGGGTGCTGTAAGGCGGGGGTGCTCCCGCCAAATATCCACGCGCTACGTCTCCCCTTCTTTTAGAAAAGACACAGCACTCGCGGGGGAGAGTCAAAGATTTATTACGACTCACAGCGCTAAAACCAGACGCGTTTCGGGTATGCCTTCCTCAATGGTTTACAGGCACAACGGAAGCCGCCATATTTATGTAACATTACCACATCTCATGTGCAACAACAGCAACAAAGGACTAACATATCCCCGTAATCGCTAGCGCCATATTGTAATGGTTTATACATCATGTGTCGTTTGTATACCACAGGTACTTATTGTTAACAGCGACTTAGTTTAGACAAGTATAATTTTGGACAAACATTGTTGATACCACGCCCATAATGGGCTACCGTTCAGTATCTACAAAATTCTGATTTACCCGATTTTCCCATGGCAACATAATAAAAGGACCAATTTTCATCTGTAATTATCCTATGCCATGTTGGAGAATGTCTATACAACCCCATCAGCTAGTATAGAACTATAAACAGTCCAACGGGTTTAAACACCAGTGTTGCCACTTGTACTTGCCTATATTCTGGGGAGCAATTGCAAATTAATTCCGCCCTATATGGGCCAAGCCCTCCAAGTCATCAGCGTTCACATTAGAGGTCGAAATCATACACATGATGAAAGAAGAAAGTGAAGAAAAACTTTAGATAATCAAATGCTATAGATATGTTTTACAGTTAATTCCTATTACCTCAATTCATTAAAACAATGCAGTTCATGTTTGCTATAACTCAGTCAGTGGAGTGTAAAGAGTAGAGAGCCCCTTACCCTAAATGTACGGTAAGTTCCTCATTACTGTTGAGCCCACCAGGGGTCTTGGTACCCAGATCTATAATATATCTCGACTCTAGCCTCCTCAATCTTGTAATTCTATCCCCTCCTCTTATGTTAGCTGACACTTGATCTATTGCAAAAAAGGTTAATAAATCACTATTGCAATTATGGTATGTTTGGAAATGTCTAGCTACGGGATATGCCGCATCTCGATTTTTTTATTGCTCTTGTATGTTCAAGGATGCGGATTTTCGTTTGATGAATAGTGCTGCCAATGTATCTTAAACCGCATGGACACACAAGGCAATAAACTGTGTATGGGGTGCTGCAGGTCAAGAATTTCCTAATGTATCTGGGCTTGTGGGTTCCAATGGCCTCATATGTAAGGACCTTTTTGGAGTTTTTACAGGATTTACATTTTCTACAGGGATAAAAGCCATGTGGTGCCTCACCAAATGGTTTAGGGACTGTACGTAAAAAATGGCTCTTGGTTAAAGTATCCCTGAATGCCCTAGCTCTTCTGAATGTAAGCATGGGTTGTCTAGGTATATCCATCCCAATGATGGGATCATTTCTCAATAAATTCCAATTTTTCTTCATCATAGTCCTTAACTCTCCTGACCCACTGGAGAAAGTTGTTATCATTCTGAACTGTTCTTTAGTCTCTACTATGCTTTTGGGTTTCAAAAGTTCATCCCTGGATTTCAACTGAACTTTCTCAAGAGATTCACTCAGTGCTTGTTCATTATAGCCTTGTGCTTTAAATCTTCCTATGCTTGCTTCTGCATTGGATAGAAAATCAACCTCATTGGTACAATTTCTTTTTATCCTGAGGAGTTCTCCATAGGGAATACTCAATATCAATCTAGAAGGATGACTACTTGTAGAGTGAAGAACTGAATTCCCAGCCGTGGACTTGCGAAACAAGCGTGTATTAATCTTGCCCGCATCAATAAAGACCTCTAGATCAAGAAAATTCACACTAACCGGGCTTATTTCAACTGTGAATTGAAGATTATGCTCATTCTCATTCAGTATCTTTATGAACTGCAAAGCTGATTCTTGTGACCCTCTCCACACTATAAAGAGGTCATCTATGTACCTATACCAGGCTACTATTTTTTGTGTCCATTCCTCATTGGCGGACACCCAGGCCACCTGCTCCTCCCACCAGCCCACGAAGAGATTCGCGTAGCTGGGGGCGAAACTGAAACAAACAAAGGTTACAGGGACATTATAGTTAGGCTGACATTTCACTCGTACAAAACCGGAGACATTCATCAGTTATAGTTAGCTGAGATAACTATAACTTGCGCCCCCGCAATGCACTGCTTATGACGGCACATATTACATCATTCATGACATGGTAATGAACACCTTAATCAGATGGCACCTGCTTTATATTTAAGCAAGGTGGACAGGTGCCTTTCTTTTATCATTAGGGAGATCAAAGAAAGACAAACAGCAGCTTCCTTTGACTTTAAAACAGGCTGAATGCGTGCAGACCAACTGTGCACTGAGGCCTGTGAGGCTGCTCTTCACTGCACACAGCCCAGCCCGTGCTTGGCCCCTCCCAGCTACTGACTTGGTGTCAAGCCCCCTGGAACAGTTTCTTTTTGTGGCTGCTGCTGGCCTCAGAGCCTGAACATTATGGCGGCCACCGAGACCACATGGCAGATAGTGAGCTGTGCATGATGGAGCCACGGGGTCGGTCTGGATGGCAGACTTCAGGGGCTGTACAGATGGATAAAATGTGACACTTGAAGGTGCATTGATGCAGGTGCCAAGCATGGAGTTGGGCATGCTTCAGAGCTCTGGAGGGAGCACAGCTAGAAGGGATGGAGAAGAGCAGTAGAAACTGACCACGACCCCCAACCCCTACACAAGGACACTCTTGAGAATGAATGGCAGGCAGCCTTCCCCAGCCCCATACACAGCCTCGGACTGCCAATGGTCACAGCACCCAGCTGCTGTTACCCAGGAGGTCCTGTCCTGCTAGTGTTTTGCCATTCCCTTGATCTGTTTGTTGACAGATCTGGCTGCTCTGGTGCTGCGATAGGTCTTGATTTGCCCTGCGCTAGGTCTTGCTTTGCCCTGCTATCACGTGAGGTTCTCACAAGTACTGGGTCTGCCTTACCTTGGCACTACTGGCTTGTGCCTTGCAACTTTACTTTCCGCTGTGTCATATTGCTGTGCTGGCCCTACACTGGTGCAGGTCTGGATCACAGGGTAATATGGCAGTATGCCTGGGGCACACTGCACCTCGCCGTGCCCAGTGGAGCTCTGCCATGGCCTGGTAAAGCTCTGGCCATGCCCTGGTGGAGTTTTGGGTCACGTTCGGCCTTTGTGCTGTTAATGGTTTACCTTTTTGCCAATTCTGTCAGCTTCATCGTATCGTTCTGGGTTAAAGCCAAGCACTGCCTTGTTTTGGTTATGGTTTGATGCTACTCAGGGTCCCACTGTGCTCAGGCCGTGCCTTGTTGATACTTTTGGTCTGTCAATGCCCTGCAGACACTGCAGGATTAGGCTGCTGCTCGGTCTGTATGTGAACTGGCGCTACTGTGTTTCTGCTTCAGTGTTTCTGGTGGTGCCCAGTTATTGCACTGGGTCTGGCAATCCACAGGGTCTACTTGTGTCATGGTGCTATAGTGTTATGGTAGGTTTGTATGGGTGTTGCTGTGTCTGGTAGTGGCTTGTACTATTCTGTATTTGAACTTCTCTGCTTTTGGTAAAACACTGGTGTGGCACTGGTTTAACCGTGCCCATTAGTACGGGGTCGGTGGTGTTATAGTGTTTCCTGGGTGTTACTGTGTGGTGGTGCCCTGGCACAATTATATGTTAATGCTGCTCTTTCAGTGGTGCCCTCGTGTGTATGATAGGTGCGGTATCCTGAGCTGGGGCCTTCAATGGCAAGCCTCCATCACCAAAATATAGGTCCCTACAAGGTTCAATGTCATTTTTAACAACACCTTTGCTATGCTGTTTTCAGACAACTACACAATAATTACTGGAAATGTTACATTACTTCCAATAGGTCTACAAGTATTAGTAATCAAAATATTCTGTTTGCATCTTAAAAGCACTGGGTGAAAGCATCACGTGTGGCAACTCCACCTCACAGCTATAAAGGTATTAATCTGTGCAAGAGTGAAACGCAAGCCCTCACACCGTGGCGGGTGTATATATGAAAAATGTGTACCCCTGAGATAAATCTCCCTGGCGGGGCTCGACTGACTACCTTAGAGTGCCTGCTCAGTATTGTGCTCCGGCTCTCGGCGCACAGGGCTTCATGACATTCGCTGGTGCAGCAGCATTCTCTATCCTCATTAAGCCTTTTTGTGTTTCTGACCCCCCCCCCCCCCCCACCCCCCCACCACAACAAAAAAAGCTATAACAAACCAACTTTAGAGCAGGCAGGAAACATTTGGCAGCATTCCAAAGACAAACAAAACAGAAGACTTTTTTATGTTAGTTCTTTTTTTAATATGGTGTTCAGTTGTACATAATGTCTTCTTGGTTATATATAAGGTAACAAAAATGCTTATAACACTGTTTATAAAACCTTTTAAATACTTATAACACTTTATGATAACTTTTCAACATGCTGCACAGCAGCTATGCTGCTCAAACATAGCTTAAAGTCATTGGGAAAGACAAAAGCTCTGGCTAAACGCAAGATCCCAAAGGTGAGGCCTATTGGCTATGCCAATGCGTGTTTGACATAGCAGCGAATTTTTGCAAGTAGGAGTTTGATTAATTTTAAAAAATGCATCCCCCTTCAAAAAGACCCAAAAAAGAAGATGGTGAGGATTTGAAATGCTCAAGGAAAAATAATGGCTAGAAGCTGAAATATGAATTTAAAACGAAATAAAGCATTGGTGCTTTCTAATAAAACAAAACAAGGATTGGTGTTAAACTTTCTGCATGCCTGTGCATGTGAAATCACTGTGCTGTCCCGTTCAATAAATGCAGTTGTACAAGGTGCTTATCCCTTATTAAATCACGAGGGTGCTCAGCTATTGGCATTTTTATTTTCTAGCACCAACTTGACTCAAGGACATTACATGGCTGGGCTGTGTTTTTTTTTTCCACTACCAAGAAAATAAATAAATTTCCCATAATCATGGGAGGTTTAGCAAACCCTGGGACTCGAACCAGGATTCTAATGTCCAAAGTAGGCTGCTGTAGCCTTTATAGGAATGCTACTGCTCATCATTTACTGCACTTGAAAACAATACTTTTTACGCGTTTTTCGTGAGCTTGGACAAACGTGTTTGCTGTAATCACAGACACGCATCTTTGCTGTTAGCAGAGAGAAACAAGCATTTGCAATGCAATAGGTCTCGCATTTACATTATTTTGAGCTATTGACATTGTAAATGCCAATTTTTTTTTAAAATAAATAAAAGGCATTGTCATTTACAAAGCCAATAGCTTAAACTCTTGTTAGACCTATTGGCATTGTATTAGTTCAGTAAGTATAACATTAAAACAAATGGCATCCATATCAAACATGGCAAAACAGTGAAAATTATGTGGCATCACTCTTGCAAGACATTATCAATGAAAGGAGTTAAAAAGGTATTCTTCTCCAAGGGAGTGTTCTCGCTGGCGCTGCTGGCAGGCCCGGTGTTATGTGCCTGGCTGGGTGTGTTATGTGCCCGGTCAGTCATTGTAGTTAACTCGCAAGGATCTATTACAGCACAGTAACAGCAAAGGCCTCATTGGAAATGCAAAGCCCTGTTTGGGGGCGGGAGGGGGGACCAAAAGTGTAAACAAAATGTGTACCAATACCCGTAATCTGAGCATTCCCCAAGTGTTGTTGCCCCTCCCCCACCCAGCATCATGCAACTACTCATGTCTTCTGCTCCGACCCGACCCAGCCCTTCCCTCCCATTCCGAGCCCCCTCCATCCCCGACCTGCCCACGCTCCTCTGCTGTCCCGTCCCGATCGCCTGCTAAAGAAATAAAATAAAGGCGCGGCTCACCAAACTCTTTTTTTCAATATTTTATACTTTTAGTAAGCTGGTAGCATGTTGCCTGTGCCGCACTGCTTATTAAAATAATAAAATATTGAAAAAGTAGAGTTTGGTCGAGCCGCGCCTTTGTTTGGAGTGGGGTGAGGCAGGGTTTGCAGAGAGCCCAAAATGAGTTTGGTGAGCAGCGCTGTGTAAAAGAAAGGCGCGGTTTGTTAAATTTTATTTTTTCAATAGTTTATGATTTTAGTAAGCAGCGCAGCATGGTGTATGTGCCGCGTTGCTTATTAAAAACATAAAATATAATGGTACTCCAATACTTGAAAAATGAAACAGAATTTTCAAACTCCAAGAGTCGGAAGGCCGACACAGCACAGTGGAGATGAGGCATGCAGGCAGGCAGGCAGGCAGGCAGCACTTACCGCTGGCGGGCGCACTAGGCTCTCCGGAGCAGCCTCTGGGCACGAATGGTTCGGGGCATACTCGCACACAAAACGTGCAGAACAAAAGTAAAGGCGGGCTAGCGAGTGATAAAACTCGGGGACGTGTTTATTCATGCGAGAGAATGGGGATGTTGCAGGTTTCAATTCTGGCAAAGCCAACTTAGAGTTTTAGTCTCCTGGGGCAACTGTAACTGGCACCACGGAAGGGCACATATTTAACAGTTTTTACTCACAGCGCCACACAATGATACTTATACAAAATGGTGTCCCCGAAGGACACGTACAACACTGTGGGAGAGTAAGTGTCTAGTTACATGCCCCTGTAAGGAACAAAAGGCTGGGTCAGCTGGATTAAACGTTTAAACTTATGGGGACGGACAAACGCATACACACACACACCACTATAACCGGAGCGCAACCGACTAAGCTGCAAACAACTCAATACATTTGTCACACCCCCAGGAGTGCACACCGGTACCCCCCAGCAGAGCGTAGGCATGCATGCAGGCCCCAGCAGAGCAGAGGCATGCATGCAGGCTCCACACACCCCCAGAAGTGCACACTGCCCCCCCCCAGCAGAGCGGCGACAAGGCATGCATGCAGGCTCACACCCCAGCAGTGCACAGAGGTACATCACGCACTTCCCCCTCCCCCAGCAGAGTAGAGACCAGGCAGGCAGCACTCACTGCCGGCGGGCGCACTGGGCTCTCCAACGCAGCCTCAGGGCACAAATGGTTCGGGGCACACTCGCACACAAACCGTGCAGAACAAAAGGAAAGGCGCAGCCCGCCATATGCAAAGCTACTGCTCGGCATGCTGTGCTCCCTCAAGTTGCCATTGTGCAAATCAAAGAAAAACCAGCACAGAATCTTGCCAAATTGCATAACGGGAGCTTGTTAAAGTGCGGCCGTGAAAGTGATCAAACATCAAAGCGGCCGAGCGGCCGCTTAAGTGAAAGACAACGAGTGCTTTCAGGCTGCCAAATGGTGCGCACGCCCGGAGCACATGCACTGTAGTTGGCGGCCTGAAAGCACTCGTTTGCACTTCCAAAAGTGCTTACTATAATCTCGCCAGAGCAGCGCTAAAGCGCTGTCTCAGGCGAGACCTAAAAAGCTTTGACAAGATCTTCAGCCTTTCAGCAAGGCGCACCCACTGCTACTTGCTCTTGGCCTCCTGCTCTGTCTGCTTACACAGCTAAGGTGTGTGTATTAGGCTGCAGGAGCGCCCATCCCCCAATCTCCGACAGTCACGGCCAGCAGGTATCAGCAAAGTTGATTACTTGGCCCTTTGTTATGTAGATGTGTGAATCTGCACATCTTTGGCTGACCATGGAAACGTCCTGAGCCCTTTCTTTTTTCTTTGCACAGGAAGGCTGGGCAGAGCCTTTGGAATTCTTTTAACAGGAATTGAAAGAACCATGTAATTTTAAACTAAATGTCTGCAAAACACCCGAATATCTGGATATATTTAAGAAGCACATGTCAATCATTTGCAGAGAATAATAAAAACGCTGCACAGGAAGGGTCTGATATTTTTAAGCCCTTCTCAGATTGTAAATTTTCAGTTATTTGACATGTTGGTTATTTTTTCAATAGCTTTTTATCTTTAGCTATGGTTTTGTACAGGTTGTTTCTTAAATTGCTACAATTACATTGCACGATAGAAATCCAAATAAACGAAAACTCTGTTTAAATAGTGATTTTTCTCTGTTAGAGTATAGTCACTATCACTACATTCGGTTTTTGTCTGCACTTTTAACAAGTGGTTTGCTCTTCTTTTGTGTTGCAAGGACACTTAGGAATAGATTTTCAAACATTTTGTTGTGGGTTAGCATCACAAAAGTGACGCTAACCAGCACAAAATGTTTTTTTCCAAATGTACTTGAAAGCGTAAAAGTAGTTTTGCACTGGAAAATACCCTAAAAGTAGCACAAAGGAGCACGAAACACTGTTTTGCGTTACTTAGCGCCAAGGGGGCGTTACATGGGTCGTACATGGGCATTCCTGTGCAACCATCCCTGTCTTTTGACGCAAAACCCTATCCACAAAGAATTGTAGACGGGGTTTTGCGCCAAAAGTTAACACCACTCCAAGAGAGGTGCTAACAAGAGAAATGTCTAGCCTGGTAGGTTGTATAGGAAGGGTATCCTTCCTATACAAAACCTATGCTAGACTCACGCGCACCCCCTGGATCTATGACACTAAAGTGTGTGCATGGCACTTGGTAGCTGAAATTAGCACTGGCACTAGGGAGAGGGGAGGAATCAGCCATATCTCCAGGGCTTTAAGTTGGCCGGGTCTCACAGGTGCTGAGCACCGGCAGTTTTTTAAAGGGGGCCTCAAAACGGATCTCTTTCAGTCTCTGTTTTGTGCCCTGGCACAGGCGGTCTGTTTTTCCTGGACTGCAGTGACAGCAGCACATCAATGTGCACGGACTTCTCACTAGGTGAGCGTTGTAGGGGAAGGGAAATCCTTTAAAGAGAGTCATTTTCTCTCTGGATTTCCCTTTTCTTTTTGAAACTCGGGAGCAGCAACATTGTTGTGGTGTCACCAGAGCTTTAAGTGGAAGGTTTTTCAATATTATATACAAGTCATAGTTGCTGCTTATTTATCCTATGCAACTAACAACCATTGACACAGCCAATAGTCCTGACTTGTTGTAGGTGAGATGTTACTTGTTGCATCATATATCTGGCTGCAATTGTGGATCCACGCAGATTCCAGAACTTTCTACCACAGAAATGTGGGGAAAATGTGGTTTCTTTGACAATTTTTTAGGTTTGCAAGGGATTCTGGGTAACAAAACCTGGTGGGAGGCAGTCAAGTCTCCCCATCCTGGATTCCTCTGGGTGTCTAGTTTTCAAAAATGTATAGGTTTGCTAGGTTTCCCTAGGTGCCGGCAGAGCTAAGGTTCAAAAACTACAGCTAGGCATTTTGCCAAAAAAGGGTCATGTTTCCCTGCAAAATTGATGTGTGACCACGTTGCGTTTTGCACCGTTTCCTGTCGCGGGCACTAGGCCGACCCACACAAGTGAGGTACCATTTTTCTTGGAAGACTTTGAGGAATGCGGGATGGGTGGAAATTAGTGGATCCACGCAGATTCCAGAACTTTCCATCACAGAAATGTTCGGAAAATGTGAACCTGGTGGGAGGCAGCTAAGTCACCCCATCCTGGATTCCCCTGGGTGTCTAGTTTTCAGAAATGTATAGGTTTGCTAGGTTTCCCTAGGTGCTGGCAGAGCTATGGTTAAAAAACTACAGCTAGACACTTCGCAAAAAAAGGGTACATTTTCAATGTGAAAATGTGGTGTGTTCACGTTGGGTTTTGAGCCATTTCCTGTCGTGGGCACTATGCCTACCCACACAGGTGAGGTACCATTTTTATCGGGAGACTTCGGGTAATTCAGATGTGTAAAGCAACTGTTATTGCCTATTGATTTTTGATGCATTTCTGCCTTCCAAATGAAAGACATTGTGTAAAAAAAAAGGAATTTTGAAAAATGACCGAAAATTCTCATGCTAGTATGAGTATTCCCAACTTCGAAAATGTGCAAATATGTAAACTCTATAATTTGTTCCCATTTCAGAAATACATAGGTATCTTTCATACCGATTTTTCCATGTATACATTTTCCCACAATAATTGCTATATACCCGGAACATAATAAAAAACCATTGCAAATTGCTGCTCAGTTTTTGACTCTGGGTTCGTCGGGTTCTTGGTGAACCTACAAGTCCTATATATCCCCACAACCAGGAAGGTCCAGCGGATGTAACGGTATATTGCTTTCAAAGAGCTGTCATAATTAGAAGAAGTTACAGGTGAAAACGTTGAGACAAAATGCTGTTTTTTTCAACTAATCTTCAATTTTTTCTATATTTAACTGTTAGTTTCTATAAAAAAACCTTGATGGATCTACACAAATGACCCCTTGCTGAATTCAGAATTTTGTCTACTTTTCAAAAATGTTTAGCTTTCCAGGATCCATTATTGCTTTCAAACCCATTTCTACCGTTAACTGGAAGGAGGTTGAAAGCACAAAAAATAGCAAAAATAGGCTATGTCCCAGAAAAATGCCAAAACTGCGTAAAAAATGTTGGTTTTCTGACAAAAGTCTGTCATTCCCTAAAAGCTGGGAAAATTGCTATTTCAGCCCCACAAACCCTTTTTTGATACCATTTGCAGAGAAAACCCCAGACGCTTTCATTTGCAGCCCGTTTTTCCCATTCTTCACAAAAAAACAAAATGTTGCTGTATTTTGGCTAATTTCTGGGACCCTTCCAGGGGAATCCACAAACCCTGGGTACCTTTAGAATCCCCATGATGTTGGAAGAAAAGGACGCAAATTTGGCGTGGATACCTTATATGGTCAAAAAGTTACAGGGGCCTAAGCGCGCACTACCCCAAATAGCCCAAAAAAGGCTTAGCACGGGGGGGGGGGGGAGGCCTAGCAGCGAAGGGGTTATCCAATGTGATCAATTAATGGTTATTTATCGTTTGGAACGAACAAATCAGAAATAAGAAAGCAAATAAATTGCACAGTGCATGGAGTAATATGATTTAATCCATATTGAACAAAATTATGAAACATATATGGAATCTCTCTGAAAAGAATTGATTTTTAGGAGGTGTTGTATTAGTGTATATATTTTAAGAATACCTATGAATTTAAATATGGTGTTTTTAGAAAAATGTAGATGAGAGATGAACTATTTAAGTGGAGATTTGCACAAAATATTCAAATCATGAAGTTTGTTAGTATGACTTAGGATGATGCAGGCACTTGCCAAAAACCGGTCTGTCTAATGAATGTCATGAAAATGTTTATAATCTTAGTAAATATCGGGTATACATTGTCAAATATAAAATACATGAATTGGTACATTTAAGGTGATTTTAAGCAGTGAATGTCTTTTTTTTTTTTTTTTTTTTTTAATTTCTTTTTATTTGCAAAAATAAACAAATCAACAACATGGTCAATGGATTCGCATTAACGTCATTCGAACACCGGTGACACACAGTGACAGTATGAGTTAGAGTTTCCTGTGAATTAGCTAGAAGCGGTCAGTATGTTCAGTCTATAGCCTCCAAGCCGGAGCGGCGGGCCTGCGGGGGCTCACAGATGTAACCTCTGTATTCATTCCATTTGGACCACACCTCCCCCCACTTCCGGGGGCACCCTCGTGCCGTGTACACAGTCTTTTCCTGCAGCATACACCAGTCCATGTCTCTTTGCCATTCGGCCAATTTCGGCGGAGCGGATGCACCCCAGAGGCGGGCAATGTTCCTTTTAGCCACCATTTGCCCCAGTGTGACCCAGAGTTTCCCTTTCGCAGGCAGGTCCGTGGGTTCCCATATGTTGAGGAGGCATCTCTTCGCCTCCGGGCGTATTTCTACCTCCCATACCTCCTGCATGCAAGACACCACCCTCCTCCAGTACCTCCGCACACTCGGGCAGTCCCACAGGATATGGAAGAAGGAGCCGGTCCCTCCGCAGCCCCGCCTGCACAATCCCTCCCCCCCCCCGTTCCCATCGCCTGCAGTCTAGTGCAAGAGATGTATACTCTATGCAATATCTTCAGTTGTATGAGCCGAAATCTGGCCGAAATTGCCACCTCTCTAGGGGACGCCAGCGCCCATATCCAGTCCTCATCGTCAATCTCAAGTCCATCCGCCACCCATTTCTCTTTTAGGGACCCGAGTGGATCAGGGGAATTATTGATTAGTTTTTTATATGTGAGGGAGATGGCGTGCTCCGGCATGTGGCCATCCAACAACCTGTCCTCGAGTGGGGAGGCCTGTGGGGGCTTAGTTCCTGGTGGTATGTTGGACTGGAGGGAGTGCCTAATCTGCATGTATCTGAAGTATTCGGTGCGGGCCAGGTCGTATGTGTCCTGAAGATAAGCAAAGGGTCTGATCCCCTCGGGCCCCCACAAATCTTTGACCTGAGAGATGCCAATAAGGTCCCAGCTATGGAACCCCTTGGTGTGCCCCAAGCTGCCCAGTCTCTCCGATGCCCACAATGGAGTGGCCAAGGTCAAAGTATCGGACCAACCCAGTTTACGCTGCGCCGCATGCCATATTTGCACAGAATGTTTCGTCGGCCCAGTGAGCTGATGTTTACTGAGTTTAGAATAGAGCGCGACCTCATATTTCCCACCTGGGAGTAACCATCTATCCATCCCGTAAGCCGGGTCGTTACCGTCACTGTACGTCCCCTGGTTTATCGCAGCTAAATGAGCGGCCCAGTAATACTTGCGGATATCAGGGAGTGCTATCCCTCCGTCGTACCATCCCAGCGTGAGTTTATGCAACGCTATTCTAGGTGTACCGGACCAGAGGAGGGCTCGCTGCGCCGCCTCTATTGCCGCGAAGTAAGAGTTCGCTACTAGGTCCGGATAGTTTTGGAGGGCGTAAAGAAACCGAGGGAGTGCCATCATTTTGAAAAGGGCCGCACGGCCCAGCAGGGATATAGGAAGCTTCTGCCAATTCTTAGAGTCGCGTTGGAGCCGGCGCAAGGGGGGTAGTAGATTCTTTTCATACAGAATGGACTTGTCAGTGGAGACAAAAACTCAGAGATATTTGAATCCGTCCTCCGCAACGGTGAGCGGGCAGTCGCTAGGCAGCCTGGGGGGGCTGCCATGGAGGACATATAGGAGAGACTTGCTCCAGTTGATGCGGAACCCCGAGTTCTTCCCAAAGTTAGTGAGAATATCCATAGCTACCACAATAGACCTCCGTGGTTTGGACAGGTAAAGGAGGATGTCGTCTGCGTAGAGGGAGATTTTATCCTCCCAACCATCCGCCCATTGTATCCCTGTGAGGTAGACATCCTGCCTGATCCACGCCGCTAGCGGCTCGAGGGAGAGCGCAAATAAGAGGGGTGAGAGCGGGCAGCCCTGTCTGGTACCCCTCTCCAGGGCGAAGACCTCGGAGACCTTGTTGTTAACAACCACCTGGGCCAGGGGCTCCGAGTAGAGAAGACGGATCCAGGCTATGAAGTGTGGGCCGAAGCCCAGTTTACGGAGAACCGCCATCATGTAGGGCCATTCTAGGGTGTCGAATGCCATGGTGGCGTCTAGCGACACCACCACCGCGTCCTCTTGCGGCACCTCCCCAGTACACCATTCAGGCGTCGAATGTTAAGCGCCGTGTTGCGCTGGGGCATGAAGCCGGACTGGTCCGGATGGACCAGCGTGGGCAGGACGGAATGGAGCCTGTTGGCGAGTGCTTTGGCCAGTATTTTCGGTTCTGCATTAAGCAATGAAATGGGTCTGTATGAGGAACAGGACTCCCTCGGTTTCCCCTCTTTAGGGATAGCCACAATTGTGGCCAGGCGTTGGTCACGCGGCAGTCTTCCTGTCACTCTGCTCTCTTCAAACATCTGTTTAAGGTGTAGACTAAGGGCGTCAGGTTTGAGCTTTTTAAAGCTCGATTGGGAGACCATTAGGTCCATGAGCTTTGCCCGAGCGAAGGTCCGTTATCGCACGCTCCAGTTCGGCCGTGGCGAGTGGAGCCTCCAGGGCATCCCGGTCTGCGTCCGACAGGCATGGCATACGAATATCCGTAAGCAGGGCGACCGAGTCCTCCTCCGGACGGTCAGACCCTCTACTATAGACCTGCCGGAAGTGCCTTGCGAATTCCGCTGTGATCTCCCTGGGCTCTGTAACCATGTCCCCGGTAGCTGTTCGTATTTCTGGTACCACTTTATTAGTCCGCTGTTTTTTGTCGAGCCAGGCTATTAGTTTGCCTGCTTTGTCGCCCTGGTCGTAGATCCTACCCGCCCTGTGTCTGGCCGCCGCTTGGGCAGGCTGCGCAACAAGCTCCCTATATTCTGCAGTTTTGAGTCGCAGCCGGTGCTGCGCCTCCGGCTCACGATCAGCGCATGCCGACTCCTCCAGCCCCCTTAGGTCCGATTCCACGGAGGTAATCTGTGCCACCCGTTCCTTACGGCTGCCCGCGATGGCCGATAAGGCCTCTCCCCTGAGCACCGTTTTAAAGGCTTCCCAGAGAGTGACCGAGGAGCTCACCGACCCGACGTTGTGTTCAAAATATTGAGTGATGGAGCGGGAAAGCTTTCTCCTAAGATCCTCGTTTTTTAGATACCAGGCGTTTATGGGTTGCACACAGCCCTCCCGGCCATTCCCCATCGTGATGTGCGTCCAGACCGGTGAATGGTCGGAGATACCGCGGGCCAGGTGGGAGGCCTCCCGTATGACCATGTCATGGTGTAGTGGAGTCAATATATAGTCCAGGCGGGAGAAGGAGTGATGTGGGCCGGAGTAGAAGGTAAAGTGCCTATCCGCGGAATGCTTCAACCGCCACACATCCGTAAGCCCAAAGGCGTCGAGGAAGTCAGACAGCCACTGCCGTCCCTGGGGTGCGTCCCTGGGAGGGTGTCTGTCCTGGGTTCCAGAGACCACAGCGTTGAAGTCTCCCCCAATGATCACCGGACCGTCAGGGAGGGAGAGTAGAAGTTTGCCCAGGTCGGTATAGGATTGGGTTTGAAGGCCAGGGGGGATATAAACAGAAAGGAGAGTTAACCTACGGCCCTCCCACCTCCCTGTAAGCGCCGCAAAGCGGCCAGCGGGTCCGTTTCCAAGTGGTCAATGTGGAGGGATAAGGAGCGGCGCAGCAGGATCCCCACGCCCCTAGAACCAGAGGTGAAGCCGGAGTGGACCGCCAAAGTGTATCCCCCTCTGTTGAGGGCCCGGCATGTGTTACCCATCAGGTGTGTTTCTTGCAGGATGACCACATCAGGGAGGTGTCGTTTAACAAACTGCAAGACAACGGTACGCTTGAGCCCATCACCCAGCCCGTTCACATTCCAGCTGAGGACGCTAAGACTCCTCTCCCATCTACTAGCCATATCCGCTACTGTATGAGCTGGCCTGTCCCTGTGCATCGGTGTTGTCCGAAACTGTGTACATAGCAACAATATGTGACCATAAAAACCTTCCAACTTCCCCCCCCTCCCGCCTCCCCTTCCAACAAATCAATACGATACATAGAGTGGTTGGGGCCCCATGTTGTGGACCCGACACCTTCTGTAGTTTCATCCCTTTCGGAGATACCCTTCCGCCCCTTCGAACCAACCCCCCCACCCTGCCCCCTGCTCTGTAGGTTTCAAACTACCCACTACCCCAATTAGCAGAGCGCCTGTCGCCCAACCCCGCCCCGGAGAGAGTGAACCGCCCCCCCCCCCCCCCCCCCGGAGGAAATTCCGTTTGGAGAACGTGGGCCGGCTCCAACTCCGGTCGCCGTACCGGTGTTGCCCCCAGACTATAAGTCCCTTAAGTTTATAGTGCACTATAGGATCAGTAACAAAGTCACGGAGGCAATGAACAGACGGGTCAGCTTCACACACCCTTGACACCACCCATTACCCGGTGCCAGTTTTATACATTACAGTTCGACGAGGCATGGTTCCACAGTCTGAATCCTCATCGCGCCGCTGTGTCTGGGAGCGAGTCCCAGCGGGGACTGTTCGACCTTGAACGCCATGACCTTTGGCTCTGTTCGGCTGCTGCTTGCCTCCCCGCCGCAGAACCGGGGGAGGCGGCCCTGGTGTCTCTCAAGTGGTCACTGTCGTGCCCAACCCGCTCTTCCGGTGCCGCCGTGTCGAGCCACTCCTGTACCGCCGCTGGCGAGGTGAAGAAGTGGGACTTGCCCCCGGCAATGATCTTCAATTTTGCAGGGAAGAACATCATGTACTTGATGCCCCGTTCCCTGAGTGCTGCCTTGACTCCCATGAAGGAGCGTCGTTCTTGCTGGACTCGCAGCGTGAGTGAATGTCTTTTAAATATGTATTAAAAAAGATGGGAACTGCAGTCTGTCTTCCTTGGCTATGGAGACAGCGACCCACATGATCAGGAGTCTGTGGTTTTAAAAATATGCAAATGGCGCAGCGTCTTTGGTGTGAGCAAGCCTGTGGATACAGGCAAAACGCGTTACATGACAACCGAAATAAAAAGAGACTCTCTTTTAAATACGAATGGAGTCCCTGTACTGGATGGTAACTGGAGTTGATTATATATATATATCTACTGCCGGTCGCCAGTAGATAGTTATAGTTACAACCTAGTTTCCATAGGAAATCTCAAAATTCTATTTTGAATAACTTTGGCGCCGGTTGACGAATCCTCGCGAAATTTTCAAAACTAATGGGGCGCTCCGTTCAGCTCCTACCCTGAAAGTCTCGGGGTGATTCGTCAAGCGGGGGCCGGGAAAAAGGGGGGGTCCCAAAACGCGTTTTCCCCATGCATTTTTCCATAGGACCTTTAGTCGCAGCTACAGCCCGAACGGCTGAACAGAATTAGGTGAAATTTGGCAGAGAGGTAGCCATAAGGTCAAGGAAGTGCCTTTTGCAGGTTTGGTGTAAATCTGTTCAGTATTTCCTGAGAAAATAGCATTGAAAAGCATATCAATATCTATACGCGCGCACCGTGCGCGCACCCTGCCGTGCGCGAGCGCAATTCTGATTGTTTGTTAGATGTCGGTAAACATTCGAATCGGTCGAAACCAGGAAGTGTCGGCCGCCATTTTGTCTCTCGCAGTCTGAGGGGGTGAAAAACAAAGGTGGAGAACGTGAAAAGGGGGCAGAGTGGACAGTTCCTGACCCCCTAGCCTTGGTCAGGGGGTCACAGAAGGACCCCCAAGGGAGAAAAAAAATATTATTTTTTTTAAATCGCGAGGTGCGCGCACCCTGCGCGCACGGCACGAACTGCGAACCGTGGGCGCTCGGTGTGCAAAGCGCACCGAGAGCACACAGAGCGCGCACGGTGCACAAAGCGCCCCGTGCGCGCAGGGTGCGCGCACCTCGCGATTTAAAAAAATTTGTTTTGTTTGAAAAACCTGAAAAAAAAATAATAAAAACATAACTTAGCATTTAAAAAACCGTACAAATTCACTGAAAAAACCATAGGTTTCACACACGTTATAGTTAGCTGGACATTTCACTCGTAAAAAACCAACTATAGGCAACTATAACTCACGCGACCGCAATCCTCTGCTGATGACGTCAGATATTACATCACTGATGACATATGTGTCTTGCTGAAAAATAAATATTTGTAATATATGTATAGCTAAAGATTAATGGAAGAAGACATGGGTAAATAAGTGTCAAAATACAGTGATGTAATATCTGACGTCATCAGCAGAGGTTTGCGATCGCGTGAGTTATAGTTGCCTGCAGTAACTATAACGGGGGAATTTCATTGGTTTTTTACGAGTGAAATGTCCAGCTAACTATAACGTGTATGATACCTATGGTTTTTCAGTGAATATATATATATATATATATAGTAAAGCTTGCAAAGTGTAGTCTTTTTGAAACAAGAGTGTGTCGCCACCGCCCCCCCCCCCCCCCCCCCAGAAGGCATAAGATACTCACTGCATTTTACAGACACATTGGGAGAAAGGAAGCAGTCTCCCACTGCGTGAAGGTGATTTGGGTCAGACATACCTTCACTGTCTCCTGTTCTACCTGCTGGATTGGTGTGTTCATCCGTAGCCAGCATTGTTTGGGACACCACCTGGTGTACATATATGCAAATCACTGTATTTGCTCTCGCTACAGGAAGCACAAAACCCAACATAGATTATTGCAGGATGGGCGCAGCCAGAAGTCATGGAGACGGGCCAGCACTGCAATCCAATGAAATAACATCTATTTGGTATTAAAGACCTGCCCCTAAGTGGAATACCAGAGCTGAAATGAGGCGGGCACTGAAGAAAGCCTATGTAACTCTGTACAAATCTATCTATCTATCTATCTATCTATCTATCTATCTATCTATCTATCTATCTATCTATCTATCTATCTATCTATCTATCTATCTATCTATCTATCTATCTATCTATCTATCTATCTATCTATCTATCTATCTATCTATCTATCCGATAGATCGATAGATAGATCATCTATCTATCTATCGATCGATCCGATAGATCGATAGATAGATCATCTATCTATCTATCGATCGATCCGATAGATCGATAGATAGATCATCTATCTATCTATCGATCGATCCGATAGATCGATAGATAGATCATCTATCTATCTATCGATCGATCCGATAGATCGATAGATAGATCATCTATCTATCGACCTATCTATCGACCTATCTATCGATCGACCTATCGACCTATCTATCGATCGACCTATCGACCTATCTATCGATCGACCTATCGACCTATCTATCGATCGACCTATCGACCTATCTATCGATCGACCGATCGACCTATCTATCGATCGACCTATCGACCTATCTATCGATCGACCGATCGATCGACCGACCGACCGATCGACCGACCGATCGATCGACCGGTCGATCGGCCGGTCGATCGATCGATCGATCGGTCGACCGATCGACCGGCCGGTCGATCGATCGATCGATCGGTCGACCGATCGACCGGCCGATCGACCGGTCGATCGATCGGTCGGTCGGTCGGTCGGTCGATCGATCGATCGGTCGGTCGGTCGGTCGATCGATCGACCGACCGATCGACCGATCGACCGACCGATCGACCGACCGATCGACCGGCCGATCGATCGGCCGGTCGATCGATCGGTCGATCGATCGGTCGATCGGCCGATCGGTCGGTCGATCGGTCGGTCGATCGGTCGGTCGGTCGATCGGTCGATCGATCGATCGACCGATCGATCGATCGACCGATCGACCGACCGACCGATCGATCGATCGACCGACCGATCGACCGACCGATCGGTCGATCGATCGGTCGATCGGTCGATCGATCGGTCGACCGATCGGTCGATCGATCGATCGACCGATCGATCGATCGGTCGATCGATCGATCGACCGATCGGTCGACCGATCGGTCGGTCGATCGGTCGATCGATCGATCGACCGATCGGTCGATCGATCGGTCGGTCGATCGGTCGATCGATCGATCGACCGATCGGTCGATCGATCGGTCGGTCGATCGGTCGATCGATCGGTCGGTCGATCGGTCGATCGATCGGTCGGTCGATCGATCGGTCGGTCGGTCGGTCGATCGGTCGGTCGGTCGATCGGTCGGTCGATCGATCGATCGACCGATCGACCGATCGGTCGATCGATCGACCGATCGACCGATCGGTCGATCGATCGACCGATCGACCGATCGGTCGATCGATCGACCGATCGGTCGATCGGTCGAACCGACCGATCGGTCGATCGATCGACCGATCGACCGATCGGTCGATCGATCGACCGATCGGTCGATCGGTCGATCGATCGATCGACCGATCGACCGACCGATCGACCGACCGATCGATCGATCGATCGACCGATCGACCGATCGGTCGATCGGTCGATCGATCGATCGACCGATCGACCGATCGATCGACCGATCGGTCGATCGGTCGATCGATCGATCGACCGATCGACCGACCGATCGACCGACCGATCGATCGATCGATCGACCGATCGACCGATCGGTCGATCGGCGATCGATCGATCGACCGATCGACCGATCGGTCGATCGGTCGGTCGGTCGACCGATCGACCGATCGGTCGATCGGTCGATCGATCGATCGACCGATCGACCGATCGGTCGATCGGTCGATCGGTCGATCGATCGATCGATCGATCGACCGATCGACCGATCGCGACGACCGATCGATCGATCGACGGATCGATCGATCGACCGATCGACCGATCGATCGATCGACCGATCGACCGATCGACCGATCGGTCGATCGATCGATCGATCGACCGATCGACCGATCGGTCGATCGGTCGATCGGTCGATCGATCGATCGATCGATCGCACGGACGATCGGTCGATCGGTCGATCGATCGATCGACGACGACCGATCGGTCGATCGATCGACCGATCGGTGATGTACGACCGTCGGTCGGTCGATCGATCGATCGATCGACCGACCGACCGATCGATCGATCGATCGACCGATCGACCGATCGGTCGATCGGTCGATCGATCGATCGACCGATCGACCGATCGGTCGATCGGTCGATCGGTCGACCGATCGACCGATCGGTCGATCGGTCGATCGATCGATCGA